>NC_069117.1:27375084-27675084 GCF_025612915.1 Magallana angulata | reverse complement strand
TTGAAGTTCACTGGTATAAATCGAGTTGACATTAGTACGAAGTAACAATTGTTAATTGATGATACGTTGTTGATATACTTGAATGTTGAGATGAAGGCCACAGCGATGATTTATGTTTTTCACGTACAGGGGTTTGAAAGAGTTCTGCCTTCTATGAATGCAAAAATGGTCTACTAACAAGGGGGCGCAATTGGTATTCATCGGAATTGCAACAGACTGTTTTCCAAAAACTACATAGATGTTTATCAGAAACTCAAGCATCATTTCAATATCCACTTCAGAATACTTATGTGCACAATCCGAGTGGTTTTAAACAAAATAGTTTTGCAAATGACCTACGACAAGGTAGAAAATTCGTTAAATAGAGAACATATTGCATTTCAATACAATTCTGGCAATACCGTACAAGTATAATTTAAACATGTTGCATTATTGTGTAAATTATTTAAAGGTAAACTATAGCCTCGATATAAATGTATATGTCACTGACTTATATCGCTTACTCAGAGTTTCAGGATTTAGCCCAAGGTCTCTTATATTTTCCTTTTATTCTGTTTGTCCAAAAACTGTGACAATAAATTCTGTGATATTTCAAACCTGGATCGAAGCAGAACCATTTTAGAATTAAATAGGCTTTAAAACATTTTCGTTTTGCAATCCGTTGTTATTTTAAGCTATTATATAGCATAAAGTACTTGTAGATTTGAAAACAAATCCAAAAAGTTACCTGTAAGTGTCCAATAAGTTTAAAAAACTGTTCATTGTTTTAAAAAATGGACAGTGAAATCTGCCCAGTAAAAAATAATGGATTGTAATTGTAAATTTATGGACAGGTACAGGTGACGTGTAATAAAACAAATACCATGCAAAGCCATACATCTGAGAACAAAATGAAATTAAATTAAGCATGCTCTGAAATATAATAATCCAAATGAACTGACACATCTTTGTACAATAATTCAAATGCACTGGTACATGAGTGTTAAATAATCCAATGCAGTTGTTTACATGTATACATGTGTGGAATCAGGAAAATAGTATTTAAATCCAGATTGGACTTAGCCTCCGTTTTCTTGGATAAATCACTTCGTATTAAGTCATCCAAATCCTGCTGATTCAGAGGTTTTAAAAGCCTCTCATTGTTCTCTACTTCTTGACTGGCGTTAATCATATCTTCACCAGAGATATCAGAAAATACACAGTTCTGAATTACATCAAAATCTGGCCCAGCCTCCATATCTAGAATGTCACTTAGAACACCATCCGTTTTTGGATGATTTTTCAGTATTATCCTTGAATTTTGACTGAGTTAAGAAAATGCTTTCTCCATCAGAGGAAGACATCTCGATACTAAAACACAAGTTGTGTGAATAAATAAAAAATCATGCAGTTCAAGTTATACCTAAAAAGTCACCTGTACCTGTCCACTGAGGAGACAATAGAAACAGAATTATACTCAGGACTCAGGACATGTGTGTTCGGGGTGGTTAAAAAAATAGCTCTCATTTTCTTTGTCTACTGGTGTACATGTTGCAGTCCATTCTTAAAACAAAAGAGGAGAATGTTTTAAGTCGGATATAAGCCTCAAACTGTCTATTCTGTGAGAGAAAGAACTGATCTCGGCCCTTCGGGCCTCGATCAATTCTTTCTCTCACAGAATGGACAGTTTTTGGCTAATACCCTTTACATAAAAACAATGATACGTTTGTTCCTTTCATTATATACCTACTTTAAAACTAGCCTTTGTTCATTATAACACCCCCCCCGCAAACAAAGTTATGGAGGTATATAGAAATAACCATCTCCATCTGTGCAATCGTGTCCGGTCAACATCTTTCCTTTGGAGGAGCGTTAAAATATATTACTTCAAACAAAAATTGCTTATGACTTGAGGTTCCGTCATGATTTTGACCAAAGTCATTTGTGCAAGTTCAAGATTACCTTAAAAATTCCTGTTTAGGTCAAATCTTGTAATAAGAAATTATTAGAAGCTAAAACTTGATAAAAGTTGACCTATGCAATTCGTTTGACGTCCGTTAGCGTTATCGTGTTAGATATTATTAAAACATTACTTTGACATCTGTTAACGTTATCCAGTAAAATATAACTAAATCATCCATTTTACGTCTGTAAGCGTCATCTGGTAAGGAGTGACTAAATTATACATGACGTCCATTGACGCTATCCGTTTATATGTTACTAAATCATCCGGTTAACGTCTGGTTGCTATTTTAAGTCAGTTAAATATAACTTCATGATCCGTTTGACGTCTTTGAACGTTATTAGAATATATGTAACTTTAACCTACCTTTGATCTTCTGTTAACGTTTTACGGCTAATTGTGACTCAGTCATACATTTAACGGCTGTTAACGTTTTTCGGTTAGATGCGAGTCAGTCATCCATTTAACGGCCGTTAACGTTATACGGTTAGATGCAAGTCAGTCATCCATTTGACGGCTGTTCACGTCATCCGGTTAAATGTAACTAATCAAAGCTATTGTTTTGCCTCGGACTAAAATGTGTTGACGTCATTGGATGAATCGCGCCAGGTGATTACCTTATAGACTTCTTTACACGACGAGCGTCAAAATTTATACGGCAACATGACGGACGTAACGTTTCATTTGAGCTGATTTTTTTTATACAAACGTTTAACCATACCTTTAATTTTTTAGCCCAAAAATATTTAGAGTGACCGCTTTTGCACGTTACGTAATATTACAATTACAATATTACAATGGCATCCAGGTTTGATCAGACGACTGACGAGGAAGGTAAAAAACTCGGCTCCGCCTCACCTTCTCTGGACTTTACCGACCCTACAAATTTCTGTAAACAGTTAGTAACAAATTTAATAAGTTAAAATGTTCGACGGTTTTTGGCGTGATCCGGTCAGATGTAATTTAAAGTGTGTGTTTGGCATCTGTTCGCGTGAGTTATTTAGATGTAGTAACAGTAGAAAACGATAAGGAAAAGAAATACCTAATGAATTGTATGTAAGACTTATCATTTATTTTGATTTTAAATATTTAAAAAACCCCATCATTTTTTATGGAATCGCCAATGTTTGTATGTATAAAATCTTTTAAGTGCAAGTTTTGATATACAACAGTTTGGAAGAAACAACCGAATGAACGAATAAATATTCACATTCAGAGTATATTTTCCCAATTGATTGCATTGGAAATCTGCCACGTTCAATTTCCTATAAATACACTTCACCAATTCTTGTGCCATGAGCACAAATATAAACGTCATTGCGTGTTTTTAATATATTAATTATTGTAAGAATAAATGAAACATTCAAACTTACATAACCAATTTAATGTGTACTTATTGAAAAAAAAATCGTTTAATCAAATCTTTTCATTCATAAAAAGTTTTTTTTCAACAAAGTTTCTGACACTATATCTTAAGTCGCGGAGGCTAACTTACAAACAAGTTAATATGACTGTTCCATGTTTGTTTCATATCTCTGACTAAGAGTGCATATGGTGGCTTTAAAACGATGATACACAAATATATCATACAAATAGGCAACTATCTATTAATAAGAAAAATAAGGAAATATGTTTTGCCATGTGATATACTATCACGGGGTTATTATTATAAATAAAACTATTACTCAGTTCTTAAATTGCATGATGTACATGGAACTGGTTTAAAATAGAACTTTTATATTAATAGAAAATGGGTTATACATGTATTTAGTGATTTTATATAGAAATACTATCTGTAGTTTTTTTTTTAATAAATGTGTCTTTAAAATTCTAACGACCACAATCATATATACAGTTGCGTTAAATCAAAAATTATAGAGACACTTTTTTCTTAAAAGTTGTTTATTTTGTTTTTCCATTATTTAAAATGAAATTGAATAAATATATTTCTAAACAACTTTAAAATTACTCATTACTAAATATTAGAACAATGAATTTGCATTCACTTTTCCCATTAAGTTTAAGTAACAATATCCTTCTATTCCTTCAAATGGAAATTTCTATATCATTTACCATTCATGTGTAAATCTAAAATATCTTTTTTAAATAAGGATGTTAATAAAGCAAGTTAATCATCTGTCCATTCATTGTATCATATTTCTTTGCCATATGATACATTATTTCAGTACTGTGGAAACAAAACTGCAAAACATCAACTGCAAAACAGCAACGTTTTAACGTTTACCAAGAATTCCGTAATTTGGATGTTTTAACCAGATTAAATGTAGTCGACTAAAATAAATAATTTATGGTCGGTTGTTGGCACGCAGATGATGATAAACAAGATGAAATAAAAAAAATATTAACGATGAATTTATGAAAATTACCTGAAAAGTCTTAACACGTTATTTCTTCGTGATTCCTAACGATATCTGGTTAAAGCTTAAGAAAGAAGATCTTTTATTTGGCAGATACCGCTAAAAAGGATTGCCAAACTAACGCTGTTTTGATTGATCGATTAAAGCCCCGCCTATTTTAATTCTTGTTCTTTCTCATTTTGATATTGGGAGATTTTAGCTATCAGACGTGCACCAAATTCGGAGTTTCTATCGAAACCAAACGAGTAATGTCTGATAGTCAAGAAATGAACAAAAATGGGTCAAATGTTGACCAGCCTGGGGCTGATGAAGAGGACATAGTCAATCCTTGGGAGGTCTCAACACACTCTGCAAAAGGGGTAGACTATGACAAACTCATAAGTAAGGTTTTTTTTAAATCGTTTACATTAGTATTTGTACATACACGTTAAAAAGATAGTATCTCTACTTTCGTTTTCAATTGTTTTAATGTAATTAAGAATTGTTTTGCTGTCAAATTCTGTTAGAACAGTCAGATGCTAAAAACAACACTTTGTAACGTTTGGTTTGATACTGGCTCTAAAATTTCACTTTTAATTTGGATGATGCAATCTAAACATATTTAAACAAATAATGCAAATTCAATAGGTTTAGATCAAATCTATTTATAGAGGCATGTGACGTCGTGATAAGTAATTTTTAATGACTTACTTGACAAACAGATACAATGTATTATATATCAATCAATCTTAAAAATATATGAATATTATAATGAAAATGTTGGTCGATTTTATAAGTCAGCTTGATTTAATATTCTAAATAAACTATATGTATAGTATTAATATAAGAAACCAATCATTATAACTCTTTTATTTTTACGTAAATAGCAAGATTTGGAAGTACAAAGATTGACGATGCTTTAATTCAAAGAATCGAAAAGGCTACAGGAAAACCAGTCCATCATCTTCTCCGGAGAGGCATATTTTTTTCACAAAGGTTTTCCACATCTTGTCATATGTTTGGCTTTATGATTTTGATGTTTTATCTTAAAGGGATTCAAAATTTTAAACCCCGCTTCCGATTTAATTGCTGACAACGAAACTATTCACCTTTGTACGAGAAGAAATTGAAGATTAGATAAGCATCAAATTGGTTCCCAGTCTTGTGATATTGCATTTGTTTATTTATAAGTAATATGATTATGAGTACGACATGTGCTCATTGAAATATAAGGAAATAAAATAATAATAATCCATATAACAACCATATTTTAGGCAATTGATCTCTATTATTCATGATCAAATACTTGAGAATGAAAAATGACAATAACAAATACGAGGAAGAAATTGAAGATTAGATAAGCATCAAATTGGTTCCCAGTCTTGTGATATTGCATTTGTTTATTTATAAGTCATATGATTATGAGTACGACATGTGCTCATTGAAATATAAGAAAAGAAAATAATAATTATCCATATAACAACCATATTTTAGGCAATTGATCTCTATAATTCATGATCAAATACTTGAGAATGAAAAATGACAATAACAAACTGTCAACCAAATATATATATATATATATATATATATATATATATATATATATATATATATATATATATATATATATATATATATATATATATATATATATATATATATATATATATATATATATTTATGTTTTGGAATTTCGATATTATTCCAGGGACATGGAAATGATTCTAGATGTTTATGAAAAGAAACAGCCATTTTATCTATACACCGGTAGAGGACCATCATCAGAAGCTATGCACATGGGTCATCTTATTCCATTTATTTTCACAAAGTACGAAATTGTCCGTTTAATAGTATTAAAAAGAACACTTAACGAGCCTTAACTTAGCATTATTGTTGAACTTAAAATTCATTTTATTATCATAATATTCAGATGGCTGCAAGACACATTTGACGTACCCCTTGTTATTCAGCTGACCGATGACGAAAAGTTCCTGTGGAAAGACCTTACCCTGGACGAAACTAACCATCTGGCCTTTGAAAATGCTAAGGATATCATTGCCTGTGGTTTTGACGTCGAAAAGACATTCATCTTCAGCGATCTGGATTTCCTCACGTATGAATAAATAAAAATATTTTACCTAGAACTTTGCTTTGATTGTTATTTCTCAATTTAAACTCATATGAAAATTTTTTTTTGAATAGGAACAGTCCTGCTTTCTACAGGACAATATGTCGAATTCAAAAGCTGGTGACGTACAACCAGGTCAAGGGTATTTTTGGATTTTCAGACAGCGACAGTATTGGTAAAATTAGCTTTCCTGCCATTCAAGCTGCGCCAAGCTTTAGTTGCATGTTTCCTGAAATATTCAGTGGCAGGACCGACATTCCCTGCCTCATCCCATGTGCAATAGATCAGGTATTTTATTCAAGGCTGTCTCAATTATTCTAATGAATATCATTTCAATTTTTACTATAGTTTTACAATAGTTTTACCTCGACACGTATTTCTGAAACAAGATCATTATATACATGATTTCATGATGTATTTGTAGGACCCATACTTTCGAATGACTAGAGACGTTGCTCCACGGATGGGTTGCTTAAAACCTGCTTTGCTCCACTCTACATTCTTTCCGGCTTTACAAGGGGCACAGACGAAGATGAGTGCTAGTGATCCTAATTCTTCAATATTTGTCACTGATACGGACAAGCAAATCAAGGAAAAGGTATAACATTCCTCAACTTTAATATGTCTAAAAATAATCCTTTCTCTAAGAAAAAAAAGAAGTAAATAATAAAACTACAAATCCTTCATGTTTCATAATGAGATTACGTTGTCATCACTTGGTATATGATTTTAGCAATGCTTTGCAAAAATAAAAGTATGAGCCATATTTCGTAAGTGATTTAAAGTATTCTGTGCCAAACTCCTTTTTCAGATCAATAAATATGCATTTTCCGGAGGTGGTGCCACTGTAGAAGAGCATAAAGCAAAGGGAGGAAACTGTGAGATAGATGTGTCATATCAATATCTGACGTTCTTCATGGAAGATGATAAACGACTTGAAGAAATTCGAAAAGTAATGATACCTGTATTAAGTTGAAGCTTGAATTATTCACTCTTTCACCCTGAGTTAGTTAGAATAAGTTCTTTAGTTTGAAGTTGATAGTGCAATTGAAATACATGTACACGTAACTTTTTGTATCCATTTTCCAGACATATGCTAGCGGTGAATTAATGACAGGATCGTTGAAAATGGAACTGATAGAAATTCTACAAAAACTGGTCGGCGAACATCGTAAAAGGCGCGCAGAGGTTACCGATGACATGGTCAGACAGTTCATGAAGCCAAGAAAATTGAAATATGATTATCCTCCCGCGGAAAGCAAGAAGTGATATTTCGTGTTTCTTTGAATCACGCACCCATGAAATACTGGATAATTGAACTTTTGCTGAAAAAATTTAAAAAAGTGGTTTTGCATTAACTTTAAAAAATATCTTATGGATTGTTTGTGTAAAAGCCTTTGCATGCTTATCTATATTTACCGCTCTGATTTTAATTAATACGTGCTGTTACAGTGTAGTTGGAACAATAAATTTCATAAATATCATTATCTGTTTTAATTAATGTGATTTAGTTAGTTTCTGTAAATCTAAGATGTTTGCGTATTCGTATTCGTTTTAAACGTGATCCCTGAAATAACATTCTTGCCTTTTATATTGATAAAATAAAAGGCATAAAAAAAGAAAAAGAAAAAAGTAAAATACGAAACCGAAACTGAAAAGCCAAATAATTGCCCTGTCGTAACCTCTAAACGCTCCTTTTTGCATCTGGTTTCAGTAATGACATTAGTCAGGTTAAGAACATTGCTGTGTTACCAGGACTGCTCCAAATTGAATTTTTGCGACCATCACCTTTTTGCATTGCAATCGATCGATCGATCAAACACCGACCTTGTCTGCGACATAAATATCAGTAAAAAGAAAGTCAATTTGAATTTGATTCTGAAGTTTTGTTATCCTATTTGGACAATGCAACTTGAAGATGTGATGTCTGCTTATTTGTCACTCCATGTTTTGAAAGGATCAATACATAGGCCATCAAAAGACACCAAGACTGACCAGGGCAAAATTGGATTACAGTCTTCAAAAACTATGAAGTAGTGAAAAGGCCAGCAATGAATGAAGTATCTAAGCTACAATTCTGCAGTGTAGGCATAGGTATACACGAATGAAAAGTAACTATTCCAATCACTACTTTTGAAATACTAACTTGATACAGATTTGCATTGTTTGCTCTTTGAATAAAGTTATATTGACCTATATTAATTTTACATTTTTCGTTGACACAAAATATATGAAAGATCTTGAAAGAAACATAAATAGTTATCACAATGTCTAGAAATCAAAACACATTTTAAAGGTACGTGTTTTTAACTTCTCGAATGGTATATATATATATATACAATATAAATTGATATCATAAATTAAACCAGGCAAGTCATTTTAAGTAAGTCTTATTAAGAGGTTTTAAAAAATACAATGACAGCCTATTTCAGTCGTATATTCGATCATGACCAAAATGGACAACATATACACTTCTTTACATTATGTCCTCAACTTCTAAATTTTCATGACATTATGTACAGTTGTTAAAGAGGAGTTCTGAAATGTGATGTAGATAGACGTTCAGATGTATGAAACTATACATATATAACGATGATTTATCGAAAACCTGTTACCTTGTCGCGAATGCCTTGATCACTAACCACCAATCGCAAAAATTAGATGAATAAATAAACTTTTTAAGTGAAACTGTCAGCCAAAAAGTGTACAGGTGGCCTTTCTGATAAGGGTACGGTACCAAATAAGATTAGTAATTTAAAAATAGAATTTGATTAAACCAAATATTTAATGATAACCTACGTACATTGTCTGAACTCTCAAAATGAAGTAGATTTGTGAGATGGCATATCTGTTTTTTGTGTTGTATTTATATACAAATCCATACGATATGTCATTTATATTTATGCCTCTTTGAGACCAAAGCGGCGGCCTTGCCCAATGTTCAAACTTTTATTTTGCGTTTGTCTTCTTTCATTATCGTTTAGGTAAATCACATTTCAAAGATGTAAAATTGCGTAATAGCCATTCAATTTTTTCCAAATGCATAATACTCGTTGATTAAGTATCCCTTATATCCTCAATGTATTCTGTGCGTGATTGGATAGCTGTACATATATAATTCAAAGCAAGTATTCTTTAACCGTAGTCAGGTTAACTACAACCGTGTTAAATCTACACTCATTTAGAAATGTTGTTTCGGCATAAGAGCTCGAGGTTGCTAATAGATTTATGAAAGTACACGTAACACATTTGGTAAATTTATGCCGTGATTGATAAAGAGGATCAAGGATTTTAAAGAAGGAAACCTCTTCCATTTGAAGTTTGGAACTGATTTATTTCAACGTTGCAGAAGAAACTTAAGTATTGTTGATTGTATTTAATCAGACTAAACAGAACTTTTTTATCTTCACTTTTTAAAAGTAGTTTTCTGTGTTTGAAACAGAGATTGACCATCATAATCAATTCCAATCTGGGTGGAAGCGAGTCTTTCATCTGCGATTTTAGTTTATAAATGCCATATTTTCACTTTTAAAACCAGCATTGAGTGGTTTACAGAAGCTTTAACATTCTATAAATGCCCATTCAATCTGTTAGTTTTAAATTCAAGTTGTCAAGTTTCTCAATATTGTTTTATAAAAACACGTCATCTAATTCTAGCTGACAATTTATTACTTTGTACTTACTAGCCATTATAGACATGTTATTAAAACCTTCAAGTCGTTTTTGACTTAGACTTAACACTCCAAGAATAGAATGTTCCATCATAATGAATCATCTGACACTACATTGTCCATTTTATGGTATATGTTGGTAGTTAGTGCGAATTCCAAATTTCAATTTAACCAGAGAAATTTGAAACTACGATATGTGTCATAATTTAATTACCCATTTAAAGATTATTTTTGATATAATATATAAAATATTCACAACCTTCCCCTATTATCTCTCCATCTTTTTTGGCATTTTTAAGGGGAGGTTCAACTCCCGTAACCCCATCTACATCAGGCTGTGTTAAATGTTCCAAAATCAATAAGAAAGAAATCCTGTACATGAACAGTCTGTCACGCCATATTGTCGTCACTGATATGGGTATTGAAAACAAAACAAAAAACCCACTTTCTTTTTAACGATTAAAAAACAAATTCTAACAACTGAAATAAATATCTCTCGTTGGCTTAAATGTTGAGACAATGGGGATCCTTCTAAGTGTTTCCTACACGGTAAAATTCCTAATCGGGGTTTGAAGGGAACGGTCATTGAGGAGGATGAGGATGGGGGTGGGTGGGGCTGGGGGGCTCTTCCTTCAAACTCTAATTAATGGAATAAACTATTGAAACGTAGCATGCAATTTTTTGGGGTTGGTTCGCTTATTAATGCCATTTATCCCCTTTCAATTGTTTTAAGACCAGTTTTTATACTTTCTGGTGTGTTATAGATCAAAGTCGATTAAACATTTTGTATTCATCTTTCTGTTAATTAAAACATTGCATAATTGATACAAACTGTGAATCTATGATTAAACGCAATGAATTAATTTCCGATTAAAATCGCGGAAAGCACATCTTTCGCATATCTAAATCTCACTTTTTGGACAGATGTAAACTAAATAAAACTCTTAAAAATTGTGCGTTAGCGATTTTTTTTCTCACAATTTAATGCAAAACGAGAATTAAGTATTCGCGTAAAATAAGGAGTCATTAATCAATTAAGACAAGTAAACTTTATCATTTGTCACAAGACCTCAAGTTGCCGAACATGTAAGTGAACGTTTATTTTTCTTGTGTAAGACACTACTGTACTTACTTTCCAATTTTGTACTTATATAGTAACTAAGACATTTACTGACAATGTGCTGACATTTTTGATAAACTTAGACAAGTTCTGAAGTTTTTACTGACTGTACTTATAAATTTAGAAAAGTACTGACAATCTTTGACATTAATGAGAAACTTAGAAAAGTACTGACACATTTTGCTGATGGTCTTGAGAAACTTGGCGGAGTATTGACAAGTATTGAAAAGTACTGAGCTTTTTGTGTACTTTATAACTGATCCATTAAAGGTGCAAACTATTGTTTTATTTTACTTTTTAAGTCTATGTTGTTATATTTAATGGTTACCCTAAGCCTGAATTGATCAAAGGAAAGTATTTGTAAATCAAGGCATTGCATGACAACAAATGCACCAACTGTGTGTTAAGAGTTGTAGCCCAAATACCTTGAATCAACACAAATAACAGGAACAAATTTGTAAGACTGTTGTTAAATACGAAACCGAAACTGAAAAGCCAAATATTTTCCCTTTTGTAATCTGTCAACAGTCCTTTTGCATCTGGTTTCAGTATAAACATTAGCCAGCCTTGGGACATTGTTCTGTTACCATGACCCATGACTGTTTCAATCTTCAATCAGCACGTTTCAACATTGCAGTCGATCAAACAGTAATCTTGTCTGTGACATAATTTCCAATACAATGAAAGGCAATTTAAATTTAATGAAAAAACCCAGTAGAATGTAATTATTGTTTGGACAACACAACCTCAAGATTATGATGAATCTCTGCCATTCAGTCAATTGAAATATGACTGAATGGTACTGGTAACTGAAAGGTGACTGAATGGCATAACTATGCCTTTGAGTCACCTTTCCAGACCATTCAGCTACCATTCAGTTGACTGAATGGCATTGGTTCATCCTGTGCTTAGACGATAAAACAGGGTCACAAGGTTTTCAACTAGCTAGAGTTTGTTGCGCAATATAATTTCGAAACATGTCAAATCAAATTTTTTCAAGGTAAAATTTTCCAATATTATCATAACATTTAAGGCAATTTGAGCTGTATTTTTTGGGAATTTTATTTTGCAGCAAAAAAACTGCTAGTATGATAAGTCTGCATGTAACATAAACTTTTATGATAAATAAGATTTGAAAATCAATAATTTTTGTCAGATGAATAATTTCTCTTATAAGAAATACATTGCAGAACAGTTTTTGTAGAGGACGACAACAATTGAATTTTGCTCCAATCAACGCTTCAAAACGGCTTTTCCCACAAAAATATAGCTAACAGAAATTTAAAAACAATGAGCATTTTTGTGATTTTAGTAGAAAAGAACATTGTCGTAAAAAAAAGTCAGCATGAAAATTGCAGTTCATATTGCTCTAAAATGTTTGTTTTAATTTGTTTTTATTTGAAAAATTATGAGTAAATATAGTATTTTCTATTGTCTTTTTAATATTATTATTAATGTATAACACCCTTACCATTAAATATATGTAAACTCAAGTTGACTGTAAGAAAAATGCAGGATCGAAAAGGACTTTTGAAGGAAGTTATGTATAAAACTTTATAAGATTGTAACAATTCATTGGAGTATTGGCTAGAACCAGACGGTATATACGAATTTCTTTCAGAATCATAAAAATGAATTTTTGGATATGGATATGTCTGAACACTATAAATTCCAATGGATCGTGTGTTTAGTTTTGGTAAACAGTTTTATAAATGATACGGTTTTAAGTGATATTTTATGTTTTAATGCTAGTTGAGATAAGTTTGTCTGTCATTTTATACATAGTCTCTCAATAAAATCATTTTGATGATCAATAAAACGTCCTGTTTTGATTTTTTTAAACGCATTATTATTTAAAGAGACCGTACGGCGCATTTTATTAAATAACCGACTTGAAAAATATTTCCGATTGGGTTCGGTATTTTTGTACTACTCATGAATGTATAAACTTTCAGAAAATTACAAAGTTCTCCATGAAATAAATCTAATTATTTCATTAAAATTAATAATTACGTATTACCTATCACATCGCAACGTGTTACGGGTCAGCCTTCCATACTATTAAGCATGCGTATTCACTGTAAACAAAACACATGCAGGGCTCGCGAAGATTCTCCTGGACATGTTTTTTGATAAAAATATGTCTTATCAACTTCTCCCAGGTAATAATTGTTCAAAGTTTTTAAATCAACCACAATTATTATTTTGTAAGCATGTTTTTTTTTTCGTGTTTATCATAGGAGTTGCTACAACCCAAATTCATTTCTGTAAATGAGGTCCCTGGAGGGGTTATTTGACACATTTATGTCTGTTCATTCTAAAATGAACCGAAATTGGTAAACCATTTATAAATTATCGAGTAAGTGAGAATGTCTTCCGTTCGGAGAGTCCCTTTAACCTCGTATAACCATATAACCGTAGTCGGACGAAGATCTTGTAGTTTTCAGCACGTGTCAATTACTGTCAATCAAATCTACGTGGTACAAGTAAACGATATAAGATTATTCCGGTTTGTACGACCCTTAAATTTCTGTAAGCTCATAATACGTTAATTAAACATGTGAAAGGGATTTTTATGTATTTAACCTATTACAATTTACGTTATTTCTTATTTCCTAACGATACAACAGGTAAATCTGAAGTTATTCACACAGATGTTTTCAGCTGTATTATCTCTTTAAACCCCCCAGAAATCACACTTTGTACATAAATATCAGTCTTTTTTATGCACCACTTTTGTTTCCATTGTATTTCATTAATGGTAGTTTTTAAACATGCGAACCAGTTTTAGCAATTTTGCGGCTGAGAGACCCCTTTTGCTCTATACTCTCCAATTTGTTTTTCTACTCAAATGTTTGTGGGTCTTCCAGCCACTTTTGTTTATGTTTATATGTTCTATAATTTTTGCGTCATTTTTAAATAAATGACAATATTTTAACAATCAAGAGGTGTTACTGTCTTTATGCAAATGGAAACAAACAAGCGTCAATGTTGCCTTGAAAAGTAAAGAAAGGGGTTTAACATAAATATCAGTTTGTGGGATTTAGCTTTCTATGCACATATTTAACGCAATTAAATAGTCGACAGTCATTCTCCAAACAAAAGGAGCTATAATACACGTAGAAATTATGAGTATTCTAAAAGAAGTGATCGCATTGATGGATAAGTATTTCTAACAATTTTTTTTGGGTAAAACTTGAAAAAAAATTCTCTCAATTTTCTATGTCCCCTCATAATAAAACTTTCACAGTGAAAATGTTATGAAACTTTCATATTGACTTTCTCCTTTTTTGGAAAATGACACCCTTACTATAATTACGAAATTTCCAAAAAATATCTGACGTGTAAGTTTGAGGAATAAGCTTAGATTGGAAATGAATTTAATATGTTTAGAGGTAAGGTATGAAACCTTAATGTCTAATTGCAATAGTACATTAGAAGGTTGGCTAGAACAAACGGACTGTTTTTTATTTATAAGTTATTTAGCACTAAAAAATGAACTTGAAATATGCTACTATGGAAAGCGTTATAAATTCCCAATGAAGTTGCTTAGGATCAGTTTATTAACAACTTTGTAATAAAAATACATTTCAGGTGACATTTTATTTTCATTTTAATGGTAGTTTAGAGCTTGGTATTTATACCAAGAATGTTTAAAAACCAGACACGTTTGTGTTTTAATGGAATATCCTTTCCAAGGAATTTAACACTATGCATCAATAAATTATTTGTTTAATATTTTTAAAACGTAATAACCATGCACAAAACATGCTACTATGGAAAGCGTTATAGATTCCCAACGACGTTGCTTAAGATCATTTTATTAACAACTTTGTAATAAAAATACATTTCAAGTGACATTTTATTTTCATTTTAATGGTAGTTTAGAGCTTGGTATTTATACCAAGAATGTTTAAAAATCAGACACGTATGTGTTTTAATGGAATATCCTTTCCAAGGAATTTAACACTATGCATCAATAAATTATTTGTTTAATATTTTTAAAACGTAATAACCATGCAAAAAAATATGCTACTATGGAAAGCGTTAAAGATTCCCAACCACGTTGCTTAGGATCATTTTATTAACAACTTTGTAATAAAAATACATTTCTAGTGACAATTTATTTTCATTTTAATGGTAGTTTAGAGCTTGGTATTTATACCAAGAAGGTTTAAAAACCAGACACGTTTGTGTTTTAATGGAATATTCTTTCCAAGGAATTTAACACTATGCATAAATAAATTATTTGTTTAATATTTTCAAAGCGTAATTACCATGCAAAAAACATGCTACAATGGAAAGCGTTATAGATTCCCAACGACGTTGCTAAGGATCAGTTTATTAACAAGTTTGTAATAAAGATATATTTAAAATCAATTTTATATTCATTTTAATGGTAGTTTAGAGCTTGGTATTTATACCCAGGAGGTTTAAAAATCAGACATGTTTTTGTTATAATGGAATATCCTTTCTAAGGAATTTAGAACTATGCATCAATAAATTATTTTGTTTGATAATTTTAAAACGTAATAACCATGCGAAAAAGTTCTGGTAAATAATTAGTTTTCTTCCTTAGATATTTAGAAAAAGGCAAGAAAATCAAACCAAATCAAGAAATATATATATACATTTATGCATAATATGTTAAGATATTATGAAATTACATGATTCATCTATAACATAATCAACAGTTGCAAAATACGGTTATATAGATACTATAATCACAAAAATTCAATTCTGGCATACACAGATAAAAGGTTCAAGAATAATGCCTCTAGCATTGACAATTTATTTACTGGAAAATATGAAACAAAAATTGCCTTTATTATAAATTAGCTCTCTAGTATGAGTGATGTGCGCATATTATTTACCAAATTAGCTTAGAAAAAAGTAATTAGTTTGATGAACATTATAAGAATTTCCTTGGAATATCATCGAAATAATGAAAGTTAAACTGTCAACTCATCTACGCTTTACTTTGAGAGCTCTCTGGAATTCGACCCTGAATAAGCTAGAAAATTCGGGGACTGTAATAACGCTTCAGATTTCTCAACAGCATACTACAGCTAAATGTCATTAATATGCGTTATTAAAAGTTATGTGTATGTTACCGATTTCAGCTGAAATTGTCTATATTTTTCATGTTAAATGTCCATTCAGGTCAGTTCTGAGTAAATTACAAACTTGGTCGACATGCAAAGTCATCAAAATACTTTACAGTTTGATTTAATTTCATCAATAAATATATTGATAGAAATAAATTCAAAAGTTAAACACTTATTAAACCGTTGTTTTCTCAACCCGTTATATATATATATATATATATATATATATATATTTTTTTTTAATAATGATTTTATTTGAAATTACATACAAATTGCTTGAGGTAATACCTCCGCAGAGGCCCTCTTTGTATACCTTACCTGGGGTGCCAGGGGCCCCCTGGATCGGTAACTATGTAGCAAAAAAAAAAATGAGGATACCTTATACATTTATATTTTTACAAAGTAAAGTTAATAAAGTGAAGTAATATAATTATAATCATAGTAGATCATACACATATCTAACTTAATAGTGCGAATTTATCATTTTTTTTTTCCTATGTAAAGATTTATCGAAAAAAAAAATATATATATGAAAACAATTCTAAGTCATAATTTAAATACAATTTACGAATAAACATGTAATAGGAATTGACAATTGTGAATATAGAGAATATAAAATGCGGTACTATGCGGTAGGACTTGCTTCTACAGTCACAGTTCTTTTTGTCCTATACTGCATAAAAGTACGAGAGCCAGGTCGCCCTCTAGTTCATTATATTCTATTACAAATAATACAACATTATTGTTATTACTATTTCATATTTTACAATTTACAGCATTTCAGAAAGAGTTCTAAGTATACAGTAATCAAAATTGACAGTTTGTGCTTGCTGATTTACAAGGAAAAAGCTTGCAAGCGATGACCTTAAAAATAAAATTAGGCCTTCATTTGTGACATTGTCTTCTA
This sequence comes from Magallana angulata, assembly GCF_025612915.1. Classification (NCBI taxonomy): domain Eukaryota; kingdom Metazoa; phylum Mollusca; class Bivalvia; order Ostreida; family Ostreidae; genus Magallana; species Magallana angulata. Next base: position 27,657,851 of record NC_069117.1, on the reverse strand, counting down.
TCAATTTACATTTCATTTTGTATTTAAAATTTTTACATGCAATGAAGGATATTACATTGTTTAAAACTACATTGCTTTGGTTTCCATTATAAATGAAACCCAAAACAAGATGTTTCCAAGCAATATTAATTTTAAGTATAGCAGAAACCTTTTTCCAGATGTTTTTATAAGTATACAGTCGAAAACCATATGTTTTGTATTTTCAATTTCTCGACAATACGTACAAAATTTATCAATATTTACATTCCATTTGCTAAGGTATAGATTATTTGGCAACAGATTGTGCAATAATTTAAAATTAAATTCAGCAATGCTTTTATCATTAATTTTTACAATTTTTTCATCATATATTTCTCGCCAACACAACGAGTTTATGTCGCTAAATTCATTTTTCCATTTACTCTCCATGATAGGTTTTTTGGATTTGTCATCAAGTAGTATTTTATAGAAGAAGCCAGATTTCGTTTTACCGATATCTTTTATTTCTCCTTGTAATTTAAAATGAAATTCATTTTTGATATTTATATATCTCCTCCTGCTTGTATCATTATGTATTTTAGAGTGAAAAACGTTTTTTAGTGTTAGATATTCACAAAGATAATTTCTTTTCGATTTTAATATAGTAGCTATTTCATTGAGCGATTTAAAACCATTATCATTCACAAGGTCTTTCACATAATGAAAGCCGCTTTCGAACCAGTTCTGAAAATATAAAACCTTTCCCTTGTATTTAAAGTTTACGTTAAACCAAATATTCTGCCGTAATATTTCTTCAAAATATCAATGCTTTTTGGAGTTTTGCATTCATTAAATGCAGTAAATACCTCTTTGTAGAATTGTGGAAGTCCTTTCAGACTATTAAAATCAGAAGTGTTTGTTACATTTGATTCTAGAATATATTCGATTTTCATCTTATGATTTGCTAAACATGCATTTAAAAATTTACTTCAATTACTCTTATTTTGTGCAAGTTTTGCAATCAAAGCTGCTTTAGTAGCTTTAATTTTGATTTCTGGGTCAATTATTCCTATACCCCCTCTTTTATCTCGCGAATTAATGTGTGCCTTTTGATGCGTTCACGATTGCCCCATAAAAATGAAAAAATTAGTTTATTTAATTTTTTAAAGTAATCATTTCCCGGATTTTCTAAAACCGTTGCAGTGAAAATCATTTTTGATAGAATAATCGAGTTTACAATTTGACATTTACCGAAGATCGTAAGCTTTCGACATCTCCACTAATCCAGTATCTTTTCAAATTCCTTTAATTTACATATCCAATTTTTTTCGTTACATATATTTTTGTTTAGTCCAATATATATACCTAAGCATTTTAAAGTATCTTTATTTATTCTTACTAGCCCGTTTTATATATATATATATATATATATATATATATATATATATATATATATATATATATATATATATATATATATATATATATATATATATATATATAAAGCACTAAAGAAAACCAACAACACTCGTTATCTATAATGTCGGATCAAAAGATACACGGTTTTAAGATGAGATATAAAAAGGCACTAAAAACAAACCAACGACACGAACAATGAAGCAAAATATTGTCAAATTTTTGCAGCCTTTCTTCGGACAAAATAAAAACTACATATGAAAGGAGAAAAACATCTACAAAACTAGCACTAAACTGAAAACTAAATGATTTATAAAACACCGGATTTGAACGTGGTAACTACATCTTTGTATTAAAGATCATATGGTGGCATGGGACAATTTTTTTTATACATTTCATTGTAGCCAAGGGATGTGTGTCTTCGGAACTCTATAACTAGAATTTCCCCCACTGCCCATTCAGCACAAATACCTTTAATTTACTCTTTATAAGGCCAATCACCATTTCTGAAGAAAATTACTAGTCAAAACCTGTAAAATTTTCTACATACTGGTTTTTATGAGATTTATAACCTTTCATATTTTGCTAGGTTTTCATGATTTTTCAGCTTTTTAGACCCCCCCCCCAGCCAATTCCCTGCAAAGGGTTGACCTTCCGTACCGTGTGCATGTTGCACCATCACATGTCTGAAACTGACCGGTGTATAGTTTACAATGTCCCATCCATCTACTTTTCGTGTTATTAACTTTCTCGTCTGTAACTTGCAATTTCCCTGTGTAAAGTCAACACAACGGTCATAGCCGCAGGTTTCGCATTTTACTTCTGGTTCTCAAGTACCTAACATATGGCGCCTTCATATTGCATAATAATTTCAACAAGGGACATCCCTCTAACCAATGATAATCATTAAAAATCATTTCATAAATTTTAGCAACACTCATAAGCCTTCAAGTACAGCAATTCTCAATTTTACAAAAATATTGACGGTTACTTTATCCGAAACTGTCGCTTGCTACATAAGCCCGAGAAAGAAATATCCCGTTCGACGCAGCGGACGGTCTGTGAAGGAGTGCTGAAAGATAACGCGAACGAGTTAATTTGCTAATTGAGTGTTGCTGTTAATTAGGTTGTACTAGTAAGATAATCTGTAGTAAAGGTTTGAAGGGGAGACAGGCTCTGTAAATGACCTCATAAATATTCACAAAAGTGTAAAAACTAAAAGGAGTTAGATAGAGAAAATAAAATAGATAAAAAACAATTAAAAATACCAAAATAAAAGAAAACAAAAAGAACTCGTACAAATTAAACCGATTAAGGAATGACTAATACTTGAATGATGGTAATATTGCGAGGAAAAAATTAGGATGCTTTAGTTGATGTTCATTTCGGTGAAGTCACTTAATTTGTTCATGCTGTCAGGGCGGAATGGCTTCAGTCTATGCATCCAAAACTTTTCTATGTTTTTCTCTCCGCATCTGTCCAGCTTGGGTTGTGATCATTAACAAAAATCATTATGTCCTCTCATTTGTGACCATCTAGTTAAAATGTTTCCCGACGGGTTCTTTAATTTTCTTAGTTTTGATGGTGGAACGATGGTTATTGATGCGCCTGCGGAGGTCTCCTGTCTCCCCAACGTATTGTTTCTGATAAAATTTACAATTTTTGAGGTATATACAATTGTCAGCACGACAAGAAATATTTGCGTAAATCTTGTAAGTACGGCCAGTAATTGGGCTAGAAAAGTCGTCTGTATCAGAGCTGTGTTTGCACAACAGCTATCTAGTGTCAGAACAAGTCTTAAAGCCACATTAGTTAGATGGTTCTTTAGTTTGGTTCTTAACACCATGTCCTTTAGGTTTCTAGGGCGCTTGAAAGCTGCCATTTGGTTATTTTATTGAAAACCTCAATCATTTTATCATTGCTGTAAAGTATTAGCAGGTTTTTCTTTAGAAATGCATTTTGACCACAAAGGACAGGTTGGTAAGTAGTGACAAATGGGACTTTGTTGTTTTCGTTTTTTAAGTTTGCATTTCAAATGGGATAATCGATCCTCTTTAGCTATAATCATCAATTGCATTTTGTACAGAGTGAGAGCTGTGGTACATAAGTGGGAATTTTGGAGGTTATTTTGCTTAGAATATAGTTCTTGAGTTGAACAAATACGTCTGACTCTGTTGGCTAGGCTTTTTGTTATGCCTTTAAACGTATGAGGTGAGTGGCAGGTTGACTTCATTATATAGAGGTTTACAATTGACTAAAGTTGAAGTAGTGTCAAGAAACGTATTGTTGAATGAGGAAATTTCAGTCGTAAATTTGATAGAATGGTGAAAAGAATTGACAAAGGTAATAAAATCATCGAGGTTGTCAACCCACTCCATTTCGATGTCGAAAATGAAGCGCAAACTCACGAGCATGAGTATGTTACTGGCAAGATTTAACGTATGAAGCATTTGATTCGAAAACAAATCTGAGTGAGTAATTCAACATGGCTTGTAAAGCTGGGTATTTTTTGTTCTGGATTTATAAAATTATGTCTTGGTACAATAAGCTCTACCCTGTGTAATCAAACTTTTCTAACGAGGGAGACAATATAGGAATGAAATCACCAAAACGCTTTGTAAATATGTTAATTTTCTTTGTGGTTAAAACACTGTTTCATATTTAACGTTTTAAGGACCTTTTTAGATGAGGGACGAGCAAAACTGACCCGTTTAAAACTGAATTGTAAAAATTGTGAATTTTGTAAATATTTAAAAATGATGCACATGTAACTTAATGCTAGAACTTTATTGCCACTCAAAACATGAGAAAAATAGACAAAAGGATACCTCATTATTAATTTTGATGCTGCACATTTGACAATTTTTAATAGAAATACACAAACATTGAAAGAAGAGCAGTTGAAATCGAAAGGGGAAATTTCCAAAATAACTTCATTCACACACATTATCATTTACCTCGTAAAAAAATTAGAAGAACTAAAAGAGATTTCCAACGGAGATTTATAATAGGGAATAATGAAATTTTTTTTCCATTCGGACGTCACTCTGAATACCTCGCACAATTTTTCAACGTTATCATCCCGGCTTATTTATGGCTGATCAATGCAAAATCCCCGTACACTATCTATTTTTAGCCCTGTAATTAAGCCTGACAACCTAGAGGAAATCTTGGGATTTTTTCATACTATTGAATGAACATCGTCTTAATGTAGAAGTATTTATAAATATCGAATAATTTAAGAAAATAAGCGGCAAAAATATCTGAAGACAGATCCTAGTATTTTTTTTTTTTATATCCGATATACACTTAGTGTATATCGGACGTTGTGTAATGTAAAGCAGACGATAAAATAAGGACAACTATGCCTTTGTTTTTTTTTTCAAAGTTATAGAATTATTTCATAAAAAATGAGAGTAAACTGAACAAGTTAAAAATATTGAATCTAATTATTTTACACATAGGCGTACACGTACAGTTCTATATCGTAACCCAGATTTTGGCTCGTGTACGTGTTAACAGATTTGTAATCCACACGTATCCGTAGACGTACACGTTCAAATGCTTAACCTCCCCAATGAAGCTTAAAATGCAAAATGATACCCTGTAACAGGTCATGTTACCAGGAATATGGTACTTAGGTGACCATCGCGGACAAAGGCCTCTTGTTTCTTGGCGTTTTGAAGAATTTTGAAAAAAAAAAGATAAGCCACTAATATGCTTCCGTACATGTGATCTTCAAAATATTATGATATTCTTATTACTGATTAAAATGACTTGCGTCTGTAAAGATTATTGTTGAAAATTGGCATTCTGACATATAAAAACATTATACAGTAATTGTTTGGTAGGTTTCCAACCATGAGACCAATAATGCGAGAATATGTCATTGACATTTGTTAATATAAACTTGGTACCAGTACAAGTCAATATTTTATAGTTATGCAATTATTAAAATCAAATTATAAAAATTATGATATGTTGGACAAAGAAACAACGTTTAATATGAATACCGCAAGTTAACACAAGATAAATAGGGAGTCGCAGAAAAAAGGCAAACTATTACAGTATATTTCTTTTATTAATCGTAAAACATTTGTTAATATTGAATTCAAAACAACATATTCAAAATCATGACAATCGATATTTCTTGAAATACATCGAAACATTAACAAGCATACGTGTACAAGTATTAATTTAATAATTAATTTTTGTAAACAAATTATGAGTATATATGCTCAGGAGGCAATACTTATTACAAGTCCGTCTAATAATACAGAAGCATGTTAAAATCGTCTTGGTATATAAGAAAACTTTTAAACAGAAGCAAGCAATTCTAATTAATTTCATAAAAGGAAATCAATGCAAATTAATAAATTGTTCATGTATCCCCGAAAGAAACAACTGTTATAATTGGCGTTTGTTTTCTGTTATAATGGTTGATCATGGTTTTCTTTACAGGCAAAACTTTGGTTTTCATGTTCAAGTGGAATTTAAACACTTAAAGAAGTGTTTTATACTTCAATAAACTATCTATCATCACACATTCTGCTAAATTTTAAGGAGGTCAAAAGAAAGTCATTTTCACATAACAGAACAGAAAACACATACAAAATCTCAAGTTCAATCGGCTCTGAATACAAGAAACTATCCTATATCTATAACATAATAAAAAGTATGATAATATTTGGATATTTCTGAAATAGCCAACTTGCCATATTTTTTTTCTAAAATATCAAGACATCAGTAAACTATTTATCCTATGATATCGATCAAGTTTTAAAAAATTCTTATACATTGAAATTGATAAAATGTTTTCATCGCAATGAAAATAAATGACAAGAAATATGAAAAAAACCCCACGATAAACATTATGAAGAACGTACGGTTTTGGGTCTAGTCAATTCTTCTTTTAACTTGTCAAGCTCTTTGTTGTTTTTAATTTAATAATTAATTTTCCATTTTTTTCCTGGTTCTTCACCGAATCATATGCAAAAAGTGTTATAATTGATACATGTACGGAATTAAATACAAATTCAGGGAATAGTATTGGGTGTTTAAAATATTTAATTGAGGTTTTTTACCTGATCATTTGAAAATTAAAAAGTCGTTAAAACATTTTTTGTGCATATCATAAGCAATTCACATTCATATCTCTCTAACCAGAGTTTTACGTATCATAAACAATTAATTTCACCACATGTCCCTTAGATTCCTTCTACACTTTAAGGAACAGAATACGGTTTTTCCCCTCTCTTGTAATCTTCCGGGATGAGATATGCACCCATATTAAAAAATTCCATGAACACTCTGTATTTATCTCTGTAAATTAGAAAGTAAAATATTCTTTTTCGAATAAACTATGCATAAATATAATCATAATATATTTTATAATATAAAAGAAACAATCCCTTTCAACCATGTAACAACAAAAGTCAATGACGACTGAAATGGCAAACATTTGATTTAATTTTCTAGTTTCCCACTGTTGCTTACTGATTAGTCCTTTTTAAGTAGTCGTATCCCGAAGAGCCCCCTGTTCCAGTTTTCTTTCCAAGCATACGATGAACCATGAGAACATGCGTATCTGAAAATAGGGAAAAGGGTACAAATATAATCTTCCTGTATATCATTAATATGACTAGTGATAATGTTTTTTGCTTTCTAAAAGTTATCCTTACGGCGCCATTTTGAGACTAAAGAGTCTATGTCCATAAAAAGCTTTATTGTATGGTATGCGCTTTGGAATTCCGGTTCGTCTTGGTAAAGTGAAATCAACAACGCTCCGTGGAAAGCCTCGAAAGTAAGTCTCCTATCTTTAAATTGAATAGACAAGAAAAAAAGGTAAGAAAAATTTATCAAACAAAAAATGTCAACAACTCAGAAACATTTATTTACCTGGTATGGTTTCATAGGTATCTTCTTTCAGAATCTTATCAAATGCTCCCTATAAATATAAATGATCCAGAGAAGAGTAATTTTAATTTTTATTCATTGATGGGACACTAGAAAAACCCCCAAATTTATATTCATAAATTGCATGTAAATTTACCTTATTTCCTCTATGATGCTCCTCCATTGTGGTATCCTGAACAAAAGATTTATATCTTTATTACATAAAAAAAACTTAAAACTGTTATATAAAGTGAAGAAAGTTGGGTAATAGCATTCATATACATATATTAGGAGACTTATCTTAAAAAGATATTACCTCAGCCCATGTTTTCATCATTTCACTCAGCACGTTAAAATACTGAACCCGATCCCTGACATAGGTACCAAATACATTTTTTAGCCATGTCTGAAAGATTTGTATGTCAAACATTTAATAGTTGTCATAACGCAATAGTTTCCCGATCAAAGACAAAAGTGCTTAAAATAATGTCTTATAAATATGAATAATTTTTCAATGCATATTCACTCGGGTTAATAAAACAAAAACAATTGTTAGATAAACCAAATAATTTTTATAAAGTTTACGCCTTAAGCACGCTTTTGGATTTTAATATATGCATATACTGTTAGTATAACTGTCAAAGAATCTGATTTTGCGGATGTAATTTATAAAAATAAAATGAATCTTGATTTTCCAAGGATAATTTTTGGGGATTTTATTAATGTTTTTTATTCGACACATTATTATTTAAATATGAATTAGCTGAGATTTGCTGAGTAGGCCCTTTGTAAATGGAAAATTTGCTATTTCTTTAATGCAATACACTAATTGACAGTATAGAAACATTTAGGTAGCATTCAACACTATTGACACTAATAGGTTAAGAAATTGAGGTAGATGATTTCGTGGTTCGGTGTTTCGTACTGGCTACAAAAGTAGCGTTCAATAAAATATAACGCAGAGTCTTCTGACACAGGTTATAAATTTTTGGCAATGCTAATCATCTATATATCAAAATGATCTATTAAAGAAGGCAATATAATGTTAAAATTCAAAGCAGTATGTTTGAATGTTACGATAGTGTTTCTTTACCTCTGCAACTGAAAATAGGGTATCCCCTTTTTCTGAGTCTTTTGCTACCTCGCTTTGTTCTGTATTGAGAGCATCTTTGTAATCCTTTCCTGGTTGATCCTGCTCTCGTGTCTCCTGAGGAAAATAAAATACGACATAAGATGACACAATCGACTTTCAATTTATAAAATAACAAATGCCATTTTCGTTTATCCAATCGAGATCGTTACCAATCAAAGCATTAAGTTTAGATTTTTGCAAGCATATATCATGGTTCTACCATGCAAATCTAAATGTAAATACAGTAAAATGTTAGTGTTAGATGTTACTATAAGCGCCAGTATAAGAAGAAAAAAATAGTTCGTATCATTATGTGTAAAATTTGTTCAAAAGAGACAGAATAAAATCTATGTAACTTACAGGTCTTAGACCAAGAGTATTTTCAATCTGGCGAAACTGTAGACTTTGAAATCCTGATCCGCTCTTCAAATATTTTCTTTGAATGAAAGAATTTTAGGGGTTAAGGTAATGTATAATTACATCTAGTTATACCTTTAATTAATTCAAATAAAAATATCAAGGTACCGCATATTTTGATCCAATCAAAGTTCAAATTTGAATGGTGTTCATTTGATCTTTGTTCTATACAACCTTTCATCATTAAATATTATATAAATTGGACTTTTTAGTATTAAAATCTTGTGACGTCATTTAGAATTTTTAACAATGAAACAATTTTGTCAAAAAATACTACATCTTAATAAATATTATTTTTCGTCAAATTTATATATTTTAGAAACCATGACAATTTTTTTGTTGAATTTTTTTGAACGTAAAATATGAAAGTTCTTTTTCGATTTTTAAATACTTAGAATACGTTCAAGTTCCATTTGAAAAAACCAACATAAAATTTTAAAAAAAAAAGACAAACAAAACCCCCCGAAAAAATAGCTTCTTTGGTGCATTAATTCAATACATTTGTGATTTTAGGGTCCTAAAAAAATTAACTTACCTAAAATTCAGGAAAACTGCAGGTGGCATAGTCTCAATTATTTCGAAATGCTGAATAACTACCTACAACATTTTAATAACTAACAACATTTCCCTTCTTTTATCCCTTAGGCAATACAGGTCAAATTAAATCCAATTATTGTATATATAATACAGTGACTGTACCTTCAAAATTAAAATGCATCGTCCTAATTTTGTGGTGATTCCAGACAAATGTGTCCGTTCTTCAATTTTCTATAAAAATTAAAGTCAAACACAAAATTATATATTTTAATGTTTGAAGATAATTTATTGTTAGTACCATAAAATAGGTTAAAAAAGGACACCATCATAATTTTGTGCAACTAATGATAAGTTTTTTATAAAGACTACTATTGTTGGTAAAATGTCCAAATTATTGTCTCGTTGAGAAACAATATCATAATGCTCACAAAACTATATACTAGTAAGTGTCCATTATTAAACTTTTTGCAATTTTATCTTTAAATTTCTTTTAAACATAAAATTATATTTTGATGTTTTAATTTGAGTTCATATTATATGGAAAATAATAGTGTTAATAAACTATAAATTTGCAAAGTATTAGTATTTCAATAAAAATCAATGAAATGTCCACCAATACCTAATATTAGCATCACAAAAATTTAGGCGGACGAGGGGGGGGGGGCAGTCAAGTAACTTGGGAATACTCTGATTAGGACTTTCTAAATATATAAAAATAAGCCTTTTGTTTGTCGGACGTTCGAGAGTACAGAAAAATTGTGAAGAAATTAATACCCCTTTAGTCAATAGACCTTCCCCCTTTTTTGGCGCATGAATCACCCAGCTGTATGACTCTGAAACTTACTATATTGAAGTTTTTTTAAATTTTTATAATTATGATAAGTAGAGTAGAAAGGAATTACTTCCCACAAATTCATATTATAAAAACCGTCTTGCTTGCCCTGGTCTACCTGGTCTATAAACTCGGTGTGCATATAGCTGTTCAATGGTTTTTGGAAATATATCATTATTGTATTTTTACTATCTAATAGCAAACCCTGCATACTACTTGTACTACACATTTCACATACGTGCCTCTAATCTGCTGGTGCCCAAGTCATGTAGATTTTTGCAAAAATATATGCATTTCATCTTATAGACTGTATTAACACAGTTTACCTGACAAAAAAATAATGAATTAATAATTTTTTTATTTGGAAAAAGGAACACATACAGGCTCTTTAAATATGTCTATGACGCCTTTAAAATCTTCGAGTATCTGTTTGAACCATATCTCAAATCCTGTAAATAGAATTAGACAATCAATGAGGGACTTCCTGGTCTTATGAATGATTTTGTGTCAACTTTTGGTGGAAGATTGTCTAGATAGTATTTTGATAGGCTATAGACAATATCTAACTTCGTAAGCAATATTATTCAGTAGATGACGTGATTATATTCGATTGCTGTTCTTTTAAAGTTTTGAATGCTTTAAATGTATCCTTTAACCGTAAAAGCACCTTTACTTGGTACGGATATAATCTTTAGAATGATTTTGTACACTTTTGAACCCTTTTGTCGGTTTTCTAGTAATAATGAATGGTAAAGTACATAACATAGTTAAGATGTTCGTTGTTTTTAGCCGGGCTCAATATTAATGCGGAAGAAATTTATTTGATTTAAATAACTTTTGTGTACATATTAATGCCATTTGGAAACAACGGCTATAATGACTTAAGTGTTTATTTATAGTTATTCCAGTAACGGAAGATGTGCATATACTATCATGATTTCGCAAACTGTGTTTGGCTATGTAGGGAAGATATTTTTTTTCATTTATATACAAGTGTATACTATTTATATTATTAATTATGTTTGTTTTAGGAGATGTACATAATATTTAAATATCATTTCATAAAAAAATGATGAATAAAGTCTTAATATTTTACTTTTTCTTTATTTTCATCAACAAATATAAACTGGCCAATGTCACTGCTTTCTATTATCTCCTTAGCTTTATATATAGTTATATTTTTTCTGTCTTTTTTGTTATGAAAAGGATATAATGGTTTTTTTCATAACAATAACAATATTTTTTCAAAAGGTTTCTATCTTTGTTTTACAAAAACAAAATTATAAAAGAGATTTTGATAATATTTTTTCTTTTAACTAATTAGTAGTTTAGAAAAGCTAAATATCTACTTTAAATTTGTCTCGCATTTTTCTGCCATAAGTATTTTCAAATATCAAAGAACAACACTACGAGGAAGAACTTTGTTTGCCGGGCTCATTAATTAAGCATTGTCCAAGTTATAGCTACGGTGTCGGATGTGACTGATCGTTTTAACAAAATTGTAGTTCCAAATCAAAAGAGAAGTAGAATGATAGCATGTTAGTTGATCAGTGATAGTTTACATCTGATATATCTACATATATGAATGGTAATCTTCTTGTGTGTAACATCCTAAATACTTGGAGATGCAATGCAAAGTTGCCGAGCGGCAAAATACACTAATACCCAAGAGCATTTTATAACATTAGAAATCCCGTTATTAAGCTGATTGTAGAAGTTGTTCAGAAAATTGTTTCGAAAGCATGGCCAACAGTTTATCTTAGTTGGGGTGTTACATATCTGACCCATTTATCATATTTACGATATGAAAAGAGTCATGTCATTCAATGTGTCTGTTTCTATTTATTCTGTTATGATGTCATTTCATGAAAACGTTTTCAATACACATCAATGAGCCCGGATATATGTACTCTGATTATTTCGATACTATAGTTATAGACATCTTTATATGTTAAACCTTGATGAACGATGATGAAGAGGTGTTCCTCGGCAACCCGGTTTCCTGCCTTTTCGCTCTCTAGTTCCTGGCATGTCAGCAACTTATCCAACTAAAGAAATTATCATGTAAACAATAACAACACCATTCTTAAATATTATCATGATGAAGTTTTTAACATAATCATTTATATATAAGATTCAGAATTGAACACAGTTCCTTACACCAAGGTAGGTTTCATATGTTAGTTTCTTTGGTTCATCAGACATATCTGAAATGTAAACGATAAATTTTATGAAGGGTACCGTAATTATATTTTACTAATGCGTTTCAGAATGTAAAGAATTTATCACTTGGTCCCTACCATACTTTGTAATTCAGACCATTTTAATTAAAATTAGACTTGCAAAACCGATCCTCTATGACACGCTTTACAAGATTTAACAAAGCCCCTAACAAATCACGTATTGCTTGCTTTATGTGTCGAAATTCAGTCCAAGGTTTTTGCATATTGCCAACACTCCGTGTCCTTCAATTTTGACAGGATTTTGTGAACTTTTGAAATTGAATCATAACAAAGTTATTTAAACCCCTGAATTTTAACTGATAAGTTTTTTTGAAAGTTTTCATAAACCTACTTTCAATTTCGATAAACAAGTCTAAAATGGCAAAAATAAGGATAAGGTGGACACGCTTTGGCGGATCCAAGTCAGCGGCGGTTTGCTTCAAAATATATACTTGCAATGGATAATATTGAATGATTATGTAAAGAACGAAAAAATTAAATTTACTGGTAACTTTTTAGCGTTTACATAGATGTTAAAATTTGACAAATGTTGAACAAATACAATGAGCCAATTCGTTTTTTGAATGTGCGATTTTAGTTTTCATGAATGATTTACATGTACCTTGGATCTGAAAACTGTGGTTTAAGATATGCAAAATAAACCTGTTATTATACTAATGTTTTTAAGTGACATCCATTTTTATTCCACTACAGATTGGTAGTAAACTTTATACATTATTTTGTGAAACATAAACAGATGGTGTTAACAACTCTACATCTGTATGGATTACAGTTTTATCTGAAATTCTTATTTGGTGTAATGATAAAAATTATAGTGAGATTTGACATAAAGAACAATATTCAGAATAGAGGTACGACGCACTATGCACACACGCTCTAATTTAAAATAAAATGAAAAATTGGAATTTTTCCGAGTCAGCTGCAACAAACAGAAAAAGGGCATGCACTAATAATTGTATCATACATGTATTAATATATAAAAATGTTTATATCTGCGCTTGCGTTGGGTTGCATCTAGTTGTTTAAATAGACGGACATGTGGTGACAACAAACACTGCCTAAATGAAAAGTCCAAAGGAAATATACAAAACAGGAGCAGAGCAAACAGTGATCCCTAAAAGATTAGAGGTAGGTTCAGGTGCCATGGAAGATTAGCTTCATCTGCTGACAGGTCACAGCTGCATTGTGCTCTTTGTCAAATTCGGGAAAAACGGAAAAATCAATAGACAATTAAATGATTAATTATGGTCAGACAATAAGTATGAGAAATGTCAGTCAGCATGCTACCGAGTGGAAGATTGTATTTGCAGGCAAAGTCGTTGTATTTACCATAGAACTAACGAAAAGATGACTTTTATCGAGACTGTTGATAGTCCTGATTTATCAAAAGTTTCTCAGTAGCTTGCCTTGCCTTAAAACTGTTCATACGAAGAGTATGCCCTTGCGTATCGAATTAAATGAGAGGAATAAACTACATATGCTTGTGATGAAGGTATCTTGCTAAATAGGTAGGGAAAGTTGACTTAGAGATATTGAAGTCATCACGTTTATCTTAAAGTTTTGTTGTTAGATTACCATCAAAGTCCCTTACCAGTAAAATTTCCAAATGTGATACACAGGACGCATACTCTGTGGTATTTTTTATTTCAAGTACACTGGGATAAATCGAGTCGACATCAGTATGAAGTAACAATTGTTTATTGATAATACGTCGTTGATATACCTAAATGTTGAGCTGAAGGCCACAGCGCGGTGCAGTACAGTTAAGGCGGTCAATAAAAATATGGCCAAATTTTTGTGATGAAAACACGCATACTTTAGTTAAACTGGCATGTCCTTTTTAAAATCAATAACAGTCACTCAAATGCAATATATTTCTAAAATATATATATAACAGTACAATATTTTATGTTCATAGTGGTCACGTGATATGGCAGTCGCATGGTACAAGCAGATGTATTTGTGGTTTTGAGGTCATTTAAAAAATTCAATATTGCAAGGACATAATCATGTCAAAATTCACAACTGAATAATGAAATAACTTGATGTTATATCGTAGATTTTGAAAAACGGTGCGAACTTTTAAAGATAAGAATATTTGTTAGTAGAAACCGTAATTTATAATGCATATGTTGAATAATTTTGAAGGCCACAGGGTTAATTTCATTAAAAAATAATTAATTTGTAAGATTTTACAAGGATCGTAGAAGTTTTTAAGTTACATAGCATATTTCAAATTCACATGTAAAAGTTTGTCTGGAACAGGTAAGTGTATGCCCTTGCAATTGAGTGATTTATTTAGGTACTCAGATTTTAGATATACGATATTTTATACAAAACCGAGGTGGCTTCTTTATACGATGCATACTTTTAACAAAATGAAAAAAGGACTATATAGGTAGCATTCTACTTATAATAATTTTAAACAAAATATTCATTTATACTTTTCCGTTAATGTATGACATTTATTTTTCTTCGCTATAAAACTGCACGATAGCCTTCAATGATTTAACTTAATGCGTCATTTTGAAGCATATGACGTCATATTTTGTAGTACAGCGAGAACGACATCTCGCTTATTTTTCAGTGTGTACGATATAACGGACATCAAAATTGTAAGTAATAGCATTTGTTGTTTTTAATTAAAAGATAAGTATAAGTTAATTTTACTAATAAATAGATTAATAAGTACTTTCGAGGTTTGTAATATACTGTGATGTCATAATGTACATTTCCCGTACTTTTTGTCTGAACGGAGTTTATTGACAGACTTAACTGTGCTGCGGGATGATTTTTTTTTTCACGTACAGGTTTTTGAATGAGTTCTGCTTCATATGAATACAAAAATGGTCTGCTAACAACGAGCGCAATTGGTATGCATGGGAATTCAAACAGACTATTTTCCAAAAACTACATAGATGTATATCAGAAACCCAAGCATCTTTACAATATCTTTTCAATATCCACTTCAGAGTACTTCTGTGCACAATCCGAGTGGTTTTTAACAAAATAGTTTGCAAATGACCTACGACAAGGTAGAAACTTCGTCAAATAGAGAGAATGTATTGCATTTCAATATAATTTGGCAATACCGTGCAAGTATAATTTAAACATGCTGCATTATTGTGTTAATTATTTAAAGGTAAGCCATAGCGCCTCGATATATATCACTGACTTATATCGCTTACTCAGAGTTTCAGGATTTAGTCCAATGTCTCTTATATTTTCCTTATATTCTGCTTGTCCAAAAGACGTGACTATAACTTCTGGGCTATTTCAAACCTGGATCGAAGCAGAAACATTTTAGAGTTAAATAGGCTTTAAAAACAACGATACGTTTGTTACTTTCATTATATACCTACTTTAAAACTAGCCTTTATTCATTATACCCCCCGCAAACAAAGTTTTGAGGGCCGGGTATATAGAAATAACCATCTTCATCTGTGCAATCGTGTCCGGTCTAAATCTTTCCTTTGGAGGAGCGTTAAAATATATTACTTCAAACAAACATTGCTTATGACTTGAAGTTTCGTCATGATTTTGACCGAAGTCATTTCTACAAGTTCAAGGTCAACTTAAAAATTCCTGTTCAGGTCAAATCTTGTATTGAGAAATAATTAGAAGCTAAAACGTGATATAACAATTGCCTTGGCAAGTTTAAGGTCACTAAAAAAATGACGCAGTACAGAATTTTTAAAATATATATTATATTTGTTATATTTTCTTAGCGCAAGGTTTTTTGAGTGAGCTTGCTCACGGTACCTCTAGTTTAACCTGGAATATAATGATTTCACGGAAATCATATTCGGAAGTTGCTGCAAAAAAATTGAAAAGGTTTAAAGTTGACCTATGCAATTCGTTTGACGTCGGTTAGCGTTATCTTGTTAGATATGATTAAAACATTCCTTTGACATCTATTAACGTTATCCAGTAAAATATGACTAAATCATCCATTTGAAGTCTGTAAGCGTTATCTGGTAAGGAGTGACTAAAGTATACGTGACGCCCATTACGGTATCCGTTTATATGTAACTACATTATCCGGTTAACGTCTGGTTGTTGTTTCAAGTCAGTTAGACATAACTACATATGTACATTATCCGTTTGACGTCTGTGAACATTATTAGAATATATGTAACTTTAATTAACATACCTTTGAACTTCTGTTAACGTTATCCGGTTAGATGTGACTCAGTCATCCATTTAATGGCTGTTAACGTTATACGGTTCGATGTGAGCCAGTCATTCATTTGACGTCTGTTCACGTTATCCGGTTAGATGTAACTAATCAAAGTTATTGTTTTGCCTCGGACTTAAATGTCTTTACGTCATTGGATGAATCGCGTCAGGTGATTGCCTTATAAACTTCTTTACACAACGAGCGTCTACATTTATACGGCAACATGACGGACGTAACGCTCATTTGAGCTGATATTTTTACACAAACGTTCAACCATACCTTTAATTTTTTAGCCCCAAAATATTTAGAATGACCCCTTTGACCGTGACGTAATATTACGATCCTACAATGGCATCCAGGTTTGCACAGACGACTGACGAGAAAGGTAAAAAAAAAAAAAAAAAACTCGGCTCCGCCTCGCCTTCTATGGGCTTTACCGACCCCACAAATTTCTGTAAACATTCAGTAACAAACCTAATAAATTATAATGTTCGACGGTTGTTGGCGTAATCCGGTCAGATGTAAGTATTAAAAGTTTGTGTTTGACGTCTGTTCGCGTCAGTTATATAGATGTAGTAAAAGTAGAAAACGATAAGAAAAAGAAAAACCTAATGAAGTGTATGTAAGAATAATCATTTATTTTGAAAATTTCAGGTATAAAAAAGCATCATTTTTCATGGAATCGCCAATGTATGTACACAATCTTATATAAGTTCAAGTTTTAATATACAAGAAACACTTGGGAAGAAGGAAATCCGAATGAACGAATAAATATTTACATTCAGAGTATATTTTCCCATCTGATTGAATTGGAAATCTGCCACGTTCAAATTCTTGTGAATACACTAAGCCAATTCATGTGCCATGAGCACAAATATAAACGTCATTACGTGTTTTGAGTATATTAATTATTGTAAGAATAAATGAAACCTTCAAACTTACATAACCAATTTGATATATACTCATTGATAATAATCATTTAATCAAATCATTTCATCAATAATTTTTTTTTCAACAAAGTTTCTGGCACTATATGTTAAGTCGCGCAGGCGAAATAAATAACACGTTTATATGACTGTTTCATATCTCTGACTAAGAGTGCATATGGTGGCTTTAAAACGATGATACACAAATATATCATACAAATAGGCAACAATCTATTAATAAGAAAAATAAGGAAATATGTTTTGCCATGTGATATACTATCACGGGGTTATTATTGTAGATAAAACTACTACTCAGTTCTTTAAATGATGCACATGAAATTGGTTTAAAATAGAAGTTTTTATATAAACAAAAAATGGGTGATATTTAGTGATTTTTTTTTTATAGAAATACACTCTGTAGCTTTTTTTGTTAATAAATGTGTCTTTAAAATTCTAACGACCACATATACAGTTGCGTTAAATTAATAATTATGGAGACACTTTTTTCTTAAAAGTTATTTATTTTTTCCATAATTTAAAAATGAAATTAAGTAAATATATTTCTAAACATCTTCAAAATTACTCATTATTAAATATTAGAACGATAAATTTGCATTCACTTTTCCCATTAAGTTTAAGTAACAATATCCTATTTTACTTACAATGTATTCCTTCAAATGGAAACTTATATATCAATTACCATACATGTGTAAATAAAAAATATCTTTTTTTAAATAAGGGTGTTAATGAAGCAAGTAAATCATCTGTTCATTTTATCTATTATATTTTTTTGCCATACGATACATTATTTCAGTACTGAGGAAACAAAACTGCATTCACGAAACAGCAAGGTTTCAACGTTTACCAAGAATTCCGTAACTTAGATGTTTTAACCAGATTGAATGTAGTCATCTAAAATAAGTAATTTATGGTCGGTTGTGTTGGCACGCAGATGTTGATTAACTAGATGAAATAAAAAAAAAAGATTAACGATGAATTTATAAAAATTACCTGAAAAAGTATAATCACGTTATTTCTTCGTGATTCCTAACGATATCTGGTAAAATCTTTAGAAAAAAGATCTTTTATTTGGCAGATACCGATAAAAAGGATTGCCAAACTAACGCTGTTTTGATTGGTCGATTAAAGCCCCACCTATTTTTATTCTTGTTCTTTCTCATTTTGATATCGGGAAATTATAGGTATCAGACGTAAACCGGAGTTTGTATCGAAACCAAACGAGTAATGTCTGACAGTCAAGGAATGAACAAAAATGGGTCATATGTTGACCAACCTGGGGCTGATGAAGAGGACATAGTCAATCCTTGGGAAGTCTCAACACACTCTGCAAAAGGGGTAGACTATGACAAACTCATAAGTAAGTTTTTTTTTAAAAATTCGTTTTCATCAGTATTTGTACATACACGTTTAAAAGATAGTATGTCTACTTTCGTTTTCAATTGTTTTAATGTAATTAAGAGTCGTTCTGCTGTCAAATTTTGTTAGAACAGTCAGATGCTAAAAAGAACACTTTGTAACGTTTGGTGTGATACTGGATCTAAAATTCCACTTTTAATTTGGATGATGCAATCTAAACATGTTTAAACAAATAATGCAAATTTAATATGTTTAGATCATATCTATTCATAGAGGCATGTTACGTCATAATGCATAATTTTAATGACTTTAATTAACAAACAGATACAATGTATTATATATCAATCAAACTTAAAAATATATGAATATTATAATGAAAATGTTGGTCGATTTTATAAGTCAGCTTGATTTAATATTCTTAATGTACAATATCTTGTATTTATATAAGAAACCAATCAACACAACTCTTTTATATTTACGTAAATAGCAAGATTTGGAAGTACAAAGATTGACGATGCTTTAATTCAAAGAATCGAAAAGGCTACAGGAAAACCAGTCCATCATCTTCTCCGGAGAGGCATATTCTTTTCACAAAGGTTTACCACATCATGTCATATGTTTGGCTTTATGATTTTGATGTTCAATCCTAAAGGGATTCAAAATTTTAAACCCGGTTTCCAATTTAATTGTTGACAACGAAAATATTAACCTTTGTACGAGGAAGAAATTGAAGATTATATAAGTGTTTAATTGGTTCCCTGTCTTATGATATTGCATTTGTTTATCTTAAAACAATATGATTATGAGTACGACATGTGCTCATTGAAATATAAGGAAATAAAATAATAATTATCCATATAACAACCATATTTTAGGCAATTGATCTCTATAATTCATGATCAAATACTTGAGAATGAAAAATGACAATAAGAAACTGTTATATATATATATATATATATATATATATATATATATATATATATATATATATATATATATATATATATATATATATATATATATATATATATATATATATATTATAATTTCGATATTATTCCAGGGACATGGAAATGATTCTAGATGTTTATGAAAAGAAACAGCCATTTTATCTGTACACCGGTAGAGGACCATCATCAGAAGCTATGCACATGGGTCATCTTATTCCATTTATTTTCACAAAGTACGAAATTGTCCGTTTAATAGTATTAAAAAGAACACTTAACGAGCCTTAACTTAGCATTATTGTTAAACTTAAAATTCATTTTATTATTATAATATTCAGATGGCTGCAAGACACATTTGACGTACCCCTTGTTATTCAGCTGACCGATGACGAAAAGTTCCTGTGGAAAGACCTTACCCTGGACGAAACTAACCATCTGGCCTTTGAAAATGCCAAGGATATCATTGCATGTGGTTTTGACGTCGAAAAGACATTCATCTTTAGCGATCTGGATTTCCTCACGTATGAATAAATAAAAATATTTTACCTAGAACTTTGCTTTGATTGTTATTTCTCAACCTAAACTCATATGAAATTTTTTGTTTGAATAGGAACAGTCCTGCTTTCTACAGGACAATATGTCGAATTCAAAAGCTGGTGACGTACAACCAAGTCAAGGGTATTTTTGGGTTTTCAGACAGCGACAGTATTGGTAAAATTAGCTTTCCTGCCATTCAAGCTGCGCCAAGCTTTAGTTGCATGTTTCCTGAAATATTCAGTGGCAGGACCGACATTCCCTGCCTCATCCCATGTGCAATAGATCAGGTATTTTAATCAAGGCTGTCTCAATTATTCTAATGAATATCATTTCAATTTTTACAATATTTTTACAATAGTTTTACCTCGACACGTATTTCTGAAACAAGATCATTATATACATGATTTCATGATGTATTTGTAGGACCCATACTTTCGAATGACTAGAGACGTTGCTCCACGGATGGGTTGCTTAAAACCTGCTTTGCTCCACTCTACATTCTTTCCGGCTTTACAAGGGGCACAGACGAAGATGAGCGCTAGTGATCCTAATTCTTCAATATTTGTCACTGATACGGACAAGCAAATCAAGGAAAAGGTATAACATTCCTCAACTTTAATATGTTTGGTCTAAAAATAATCCTCTCTCTAAGAAAAGAGAAGAAGTAAAAACTACAAATCCTTCATGTTTCAGAATAAGATTACGTTGTCATCACTTGGTATATGATTTTAGCAATGCTTTGCAAAAATAAAAGTATGAGCCATATTCCGTAAGTGATTTAAAGTAATCTGTGCCAAACTCCTTTTTCAGATCAATAAATATGCTTTTTCCGGAGGTGGTGCCACTGTAGAAGAGCATAAAGCAACGGGAGGAAACTGTGAGATAGATGTGTCATATCAATATCTGACGTTCTTCATGGAAGATGATAAACGACTTGAAGAAATTCGAAAAGTAATGATACCTGTATTAAGTTGAAGCTTGAATTATTCACTCTTTCACCCTGAGTTAGTTAAAATAAGTTGTTTAGTTTGAAGTTGATAGTGCAATTGAAATACATGTACACGTAACTTTTTGTATCCATTTTCCAGACATATGCTAGCGGTGAATTAATGACAGGATCGTTGAAAATGGAACTGATAGAAATTCTACAAAAACTGGTCGGCGAACATCGTCAAAGGCGCGCAGAGGTTACCGATGACATGGTCAGACAGTTCATGAAGCCAAGAAAATTGAAATATGATTATCCTCCCGTGGAAAGCAAGAAGTGACATTTCGTGTTTCTTTAAATCATGCACCCAAGAATTACTGGATAATTGAACTTTTGCAAAAAAAATTGGAAAAGTGGTTTTGTATTAACTTTAAAAATATCTTTTGGATTGTTTGTGTAAAAGCTTTTGCATGCTTATCTATATTTTACCGCTCTGATTTTAATTAATATGTGCTGTTACAGTGTAGTTGGAACAATAAATTTCATAAATATCATTATCTGTTTAATTTAATGTGATTTCGTTAGTTTCCGTAAACGTGGTTTGCGTATTCGGTGAACCACGAAATAACATTCTTGCCTCTTATATTGATAAAATAAACGGCATGAAAAAAAGAAGAAAAAAGTAAGATACGAAACCGAAACTGAAAAGCCAAATACTTGCCCTAGGCCTGTCGTAATCTGTAAACACTCCTTTTTGAATCTTGTTTCAGTAATGACATTAGTCAGGTTGAGAACATTGCTGTGTTACCAGGACTGCTCCAATTTGAATTTTTGCGACCAGCACCTTTTTGCATTGCAATCGATCGATCGATCAAACATCTAAAACATTTAAATTTGATTCTGAAGTTTTGTTATCATATTTGGCAGGGATGGGGTAATTGAAAAAAGTATTTGTAATGGAGTGTAATTAATTACATTTTTCAAAGTAATTGAAAGTAATTTGTAATTGAGTCTGTCTTCAATTACAAGTAATTGAATGTATTTAAATACATTCCAAAAATATTGTGTATTTTCAATTACTTTTCAATTACATCTCAATTACTTTTCTCCAAGTTTAAGATATAATAAAGGTGTCTTATAATGATAAATAGATTTTATACATGTTTGGCATGGACTTTTGTTAATACAATAATTAAATGTCCCATAATGTTTCATATGTTTATACAGTATGACACACTGCCCAGAGCAATAGGTAAAGATCTAATTTTGTGGAGGTGTGAACTCCTCCAATACCCAAGAACCCCAATTGATTTTAGACTGAACTGAACTGATTTTAGACTCAAGGGAATCAAAATATCTCATTCTTGTGAATTGTAGCAATTATTTTTTATATACTGATATGCTGTACTGCCAAAAGTTGTACTTTCTCAATAAACACAGTTTTAATATGTGAATAAACATTAATTCACTATAGAGAAAATATTATTCAGAACCAAAAATGAACTCAATGGTACTTAATGAATTTAATGTTAAAGAAAATTTTCAAGAAATCTGATCTGAACTGAACTATACAACCTTTAAAAAAATAACCGTACATAAAGCCCTGTATATCTTAATGTCGTTAATATATGTATATGTTCTCAAGATTTAAAAAAATAAAACTAACGTAATTGAAATGTAATTAATTACATTTATCAAAGTATTTGAGAGTAATTAATTACATTTTAAAAAATCAATGTAATTGTAATTGCAAGTAATTGATAAAATTGGCAATGTATTTGAAAGTAATTAATTACTTTTCAAAGTAATTGACCCCAACTCTGATATTTGGACAATGCAACTTGAAGATGATAGTGTCTGCTTATTTGTCACGCCATGTTTCGAAAGGATCAATACATAGGCCATCAAAAGACACCAAGATTGACCAGGGTAAAATTGGATTATAGTCTTCAAAAACTATGAAGTAGTGAAAAGGCCAGCAAAGAATGAAGTATCTAAGCTACAAATCTGCAGTGTAGGTATACATGAACGAAAAGTAACTATTCCAATCACTACTGGTGAAATACTAACTTGATACAGATTTGCATTGTTTACTCTTTGAATAAAGTTATATTGACCTATCTTAATTTTACATTTTTCGTTGACACAAAATACATGAAAGATCTTGAAAGAAACATAAATAGCTATGACATTGTCTAGAAATCAAAACACATTTTAAAGGTACGTGTTTTTAACTTCTCGAATGGTATATATACAATATGCATTCATATCACAAATCAAACCAGGCAAGTTATTTCGATTAAGTCTTATTAAGAGGTTTTAAAAAATGCAATGAAAGCCTGTTTCAGTCGTATATTCGATCATGACCAAAATCGACAACATATACACTTCTTTACATTATGTCCTCAACTCCTAAATTTTCAAGACATCATGTACAGTTGTTAAAGAGGAGTTCTGGTCAAAATGTGATGTAGATAGACGTTCAGATGTATAAAACTTTACATATATAACGATGATTTATCGAAAATCTGATACCTTGTCGCGAATGCCTTGATCACTAACCACCAATCGCAAAAAATAAATGAATAAATAAGCTTGTTAAGTGAAACTGTCAGCCAAAAAGTGTACAGATGGCCTTTCTGATAAGGGTACGGTACCCAATAAGATTAGTAATTTAAAAATAGAATTTGATTAAACCAAACATTTAATGATAACCTACGTGCATTGTCTGAACTCTCAAAATGAAGTAGATTTGTTAGATGGCATATCTGTTTTTTGTGTTGTATTTATATACAAATCCATACGATATATCATTTATATTTATGCCTCTTGAAGACCAAAGCGGCGGCCTTGCCCAATGTTCAAACTTTTATTTTGCGTTTGTCTTCTTTCATTATCGTTTAGGTAAATCACATTTCGAAGATGTAAAATTGCGTAATAGCCATTCAATTTTTTCCAAATACATAACACTCGTTGATTAAGTATCCCTTATATCCTCAATGTATTCTATGCGTGATTGGATAGCTGTACATATATAATTCAAAGCAAGTATTCGTAGTCAGGTTAACTACAACCGTGTAAAATCTACACTCATTTAGAAATGTTGTTTCGGCATAAGAGCTCGAGGTTGCTAATAGATTTATGAAAGTACACGTAACACATTTGGTAAATTTATGCCGTGATTGATAAAGAGGATCAAGGGTTTTAAAGAAGGAAACCTCTTCCATTTGAAGTTTGGAACTGATTTATTTCAACGTTGCAGAAAAAACTTAAAGATTGTTGATTGTATTTGATCACACTAAACAGAACTTTTTTATCTTTACTTTTTAAAAGTAGTTTTCTGTGTTTAAAACAGAGATTGACCATCATAATCAATTCCCATCTGGGTGGAAGCGAGTCTTTCATCTGCGATTTTAGTTTATAAATGCCATATTTTCACTTTTAAAACCAGCATTGAGTGGTTTACAGAAGCTTTAACATTCTATAAATGTCCATTCAATCTGTTAGTTTAAAATTCAAGTTGTCAATTTTCTCAATATTGTTTTGTTAAAACACGTCATCTAATTCTAGCTGACAATTTATTACTTTGCACTTACTAGTCATTATAGACATGTTATCAAAACCTTCAAGTCGTTTTTGACTTAGACTTAACACTCCAAGAATAGAATGTTCCATCATAATGAATCATCTGACACTACATTCTCCATTTCATGGTATATTTTGGTAGTTAGTGCGAATTCCAAATTTCAAGTTAACCAGACAAATTTGAAACTACGGAATGTGTCATGATTTAATTACCCATTTAAAGATTATTCATTGATCGTTCAAAGTCTAATTAATGGAATAAACTATTGAAACGTAGCATGCAATTTTTGGGGGTTGGTTCGCTTATTAAAACCATTTATCCCCTTTCAATTGTTTTAAGACCAGTTTTTATACTTTATGGTGTCTTATAGATCAAAGTCGATTAAACATTTTCTATTTATCTTTCTGTCAATTGAAACGTTGAATGATTAATACAAACTGTGAATCTATGATTAAACGCAATGAATTAATTTCCGATTAAAATCGCGGAAAGCACATCTTTTGCATATCTAAATCTCACTTTTTGGACAGATGTAAACTAAATAAAACTCTTAAAAATTGTGTTATGAATTTTTTTCCCCACAATTCAATGCAAAACGAGAATAAGGTATTCGCGAAAGATAAGGAGTCATTAATCAATTAAATAAAACTAAAAACAAATTGTCGATCGACATTCGTTCCGTTTCGCACACATCTGGAACGGAAGACCTACTTAATGCTTTGCAATGAAATTTGCTCTCGTTAAATACCTTTTGTTATTGAAGATTTTCCCGGTTTGATTAAAAATCAATAATTATTTTCCTATAAATTCAATATCTTTAATAAATAATAATAAAAATAGACGAAGATCGGACGGATTTTATGTAATAAAGACAAGTAAACTTTATCTTTTGTCACAAGACCTCATGTTGCCGAATATGTAAGTGAACGTTTATTTTTCTTGTGTAAGACACTACTGTACTTACTTTCCAATTTTGTACTTATATAGTAACTAAGACATTTACTGACAATGTGCTGACATTTTTGATAAACTTAGACAAATTCTGAAGTTTTTACTGACTGTACTTATAAATTTAGAAAAGTACTGACAATCTTTGACATTAATGAGAAACTTAGAAAAGTACTGACACATGTTTCTGACGGTCTTGAGAAACTTGGCGAAGTATTGACAAGTATTAAAAAGTACTGAGCGTTTTGTATAATTTATAACCGATCCATTAAAGGTGCAAACTATTTTTTTTATTTTACTCTTTAAGTCTATGTTGTTATATTTTTTGGTTGCTTTGAGCCTGAATTGATAAAAGGAAAGCATTCGTAAATCAAGGCATTGCATGACAACCAATGCACCAACTGTGTGTTAAGAGTTGTTGCCCAAATACCTTGAATCAACACAAATCACAGGAGCAAATTTGTAAGACTGTTGTTAAATACGATACCGAAACTGAAAAGCCAAATATTTGCCCTTTTGTAATCTGTCAACAGTTCTTTTGCATCTGGTTTCAATAAAAACATTAGCCAGCTTAAAAAAATTGTTCTGTTACCATGACTGTTTCAATCTTCAAACAGCACGTTTCTACATTGCAGTCGATCAAACAGTAATCTTGTCTGTGACATAATTTCCCCAAAAAAAGAAAGGCAATTTGAATATAAATTTGATTCTATTTTGTTATTATAATATACCATTGAATGATTTATTTTTGACCTATTCAGTTTAATGAATATAGCACGTTATTCAATTTGTCTGCTCATCTGACGGCAGTTATTGACACGACGACGTCAAAAATAAATAATTCAATGCTTATATTTACATTCCCTTACTGATAAAATCAATTATTTACTTAAATGAATCGATATGAATTGAAGATCATGGAGGGAGTAATTTAATAACAGCAAGAACAGCTGTTTTATAAAAACCGGCTTAAAATGGTTATTACATAGAATGTTGAGTGGAAATAGACGAGCATGAAAATGAAATCCATGAAAATCAATTCTTAGTTGTTGCATTTAAAGATCACAGAATTTAATGAAAAAACCCAGTAGAATGTTAATATTGTTTGGACAACGCAACCTGAAGATGATGTTGTCTGCCTATTTGACACTCCATGTTTCGAAATGCCTCAAAACATAAAGCATTAAAGGACAAAAAAGATGTTCAGTGCAAAATTTGATTATAGTCTTCAATGATTATGATGTAACATGGAAATATCTAAAACTGAACGTTTTAATATGTCTATCATCTGGGGCCAGTTTCACTAAAAGGCGTACGTCCGGCGTAACCTTACGCCTGGCTTAAGTCTGGACTTATGTCAAATATTTGGACTAAGGTCCACTAGATTAGGAGATGAAACGATAAAACGGTTAGTCACAGGGTTTTAAACTAGCTCGTTGCGCAATCTAATTTCGAAACATGTGAAATCAAGTTTCTTCAAGGTAAAAATATCCAATATTATTATGAGTGACATTGAAAATGTTTGTGTTTTATTTGTAACTACCTGAAAAATTATGAGTAATTATAGTATCTTCCATTGTCTTTCTAGCATTATTATTAATGTATAACCCCCTTACCATTAATTATATGTACAGTTTGGTTGAATACAAGAAAATGGCAGGATCGAAAAGGATGTTTGAAGGAAGGTATGTATAAAACTTTATAAGATTGTAAAAATTCATTGGAATATTGGGTAGAACCAGACTGTATATACGAATTTCTTTCAGAATCATAATAAAGGAATTTGTGGATATGACTCAACACTACAAATTCCAATGGATTGTGCATATCGTGTTTGAAACAGTTTTGTACATAAATGGAACGGTTTTAAGTGATATTTTATGTTTTAATGATGGTTAAGATAAGTATGGCATTTTATGCATAGTTTCTCAATAAAACATTTCGATGATCAATAAAACGTCATGTTCTGAATTTTTTAAAATTGTTTGAACGCATGATGATTTAAACCCTACAGATTTTATACTTTGTACATATATATCAGTTTCTGGATTTTAGCTTTCTGTGCACATATTAGACGCAAATATCCCATGGTCATTCTCCAAACGAAAGGATATATAATACATGTAGAAATTATGAGTATTCTAAAAGAGGTGATTTTATTAAAGGTGATTAAGCATTTCTTACCATTTTTTGGGGGTAAAACTTGAAAAATAATGTTCTCAATTTTCAATCTTCTCTCATAATGAAACTTTCACAGTGAATATTTTATGAAATTTTCATATTGACTTCCCCCATTTTCGGAAAACGACACCCTTACTTTACGAAATTTCCAAAAAATACCCGACGTTCAAGTTTGAGAAATAAGATAAGATTTGAAATGCATTTAATTTGTTTAGATGTAACGTTTAAAACCTAAAAAGTAATGTCTGATTGCAACAGTACATTAAAGGATTCGCTAGAACATACAGACTGTTGTTATTTGTTAGGTATTTAGCATTATAAAATGAGCTTGAAATATGCTACTATGGAAAGCGTTATAAATTCCTAGCGACCTTGCTCAGGATCAGTTTATTCACAACTTTGTAATAAAAATGCATTTCAAGTGACATTTTATTTTCATTTTATGGTAGTTTAGAGCTTGGTATTTATGCTAAGAAGATTTCAAATCAGACGCTTTATGTTTAATGGAATATCTTTTCCAAGACATGAAAACAAATACATCAATAAATTATTTGTTTAATATTTTTAAAACGTAATAACCATGCAAAAATGTTCTGGCAAATAATTAGTTCTCTTCCTTGGATATTAAGAAAAAGACAAGATAATGAAAAAATCAAAAAATACATACATTTAATTTTATAACGTGTTTCATTTATAACATAATCAACAGTTGCAAAATACCATTATAAAGATGCTACAACCACAAAATATTCATATAAAAAATATTCAATTCTAGTATACACAGATAAAAGTTCATGGATAATGTGTCTAGCATTGGAATAATTTTCATAGGTAAATATGAAGCAAAAATTGCTTTAAATTAGCTCTCTAGCATGAGTGATGTAAGCATATTATTTACCAAAGTTTGGGAAAAAGTGATTACTAGTAGTTTGATTAATATTATAAGAATTTCCTTGATATATTATTGATATACATGTAATGATTGTTTAACTGTCAACTCATCTACTCTTTACTTTGAGTGCTCTCTGGAATATGCACCCTCAATAAGCTGGAACATTCGGGGACTGTATTAATGCTTGAGATTTTTCAACAACAAATACAGTTAAATGTTATGTATATGCGTTATAAAA
This sequence comes from Magallana angulata, assembly GCF_025612915.1. Lineage (NCBI taxonomy): Eukaryota > Metazoa > Mollusca > Bivalvia > Ostreida > Ostreidae > Magallana > Magallana angulata. The sequence goes on along the minus strand of NC_069117.1, from coordinate 27,628,681 downwards.
AGACATATGTATGTTACCGTGTGAGCTGAAAATATCCATATTATTCATGTCAATGTCCATAACGCAATACTTAATCATTCAAGTCAGTTCTAAGTAAATTGCAAATTCGATCGACATGCAAAGTCATCAAAATACTTTACAGTTTGATTTAATGTTATCAATAAATAAGTTAAGAGAATTGAATACAAAACACTCTTTAACGGTTGTTTTCTCGACAAGTGATTACTAGTAGTTTGATTAATATTATAAGAATTTCCTTGATATATTATTGATATACATGTAATGATTGTTTAACTGTCAACTCATCTACTCTTTACTTTGAGTGCTCTCTGGAATATGCACCCTCAATAATCTGGAACATTCGGGGACTGTATTAATGCTTGAGATTTTTCAACAACAAATACAGTTAAATGTTATGTATATGCATTATAAAAAGACATATGTATGTTACCGTGTGAGCTGAAAATATCCATATTATTCATGTCAATGTCCATAACGCAATACTTAATCATTCAAGTCAGTTCTAAGTAAATTGCAAATTCGATCGACATGCAAAGTCATCAAAATACTTTACAGTTTGATTTAATGTTATCAATAAATAAGTTAAGAGAATTGAATACAAAACACTCTTTAACGGTTGTTTTCTCGACCCGTTGCCATAGTAACGAATAAACTTTTTTTCGCGTTTGAGAAATATTCGCGATGGTCTTGTCATCGCGACCCAGTCGTTTTCAAAATGGTTGTTACATGTATAACAAAAGGGGACTGGAGGCTTGGTCGCGAACAATATTCATCCGGAAGTAAATCACAAAATAAAGTCGTGGCGAATAAAAGTTGGTTTACAGTAAAACATGCTTTGTATTAGACAAATGAGTTTTCTAGATCTATATAAGAATGAAATTAAAGTATGTAACATATTAAGATTGTATGGAATTTCTTTCAAACTTTTCAGGGCATATGGATGATTTTTTGTGTGATTTAAACCTTGTAAATGAAAAGTTGTGATGTATTCACATTTTAATTTATAATCATTTAGTGTAAATTATTTTTCAGAAATATACATATGTGCTTCTCTAATATTAGATGCAAATCTATATATAAATACAAATGTAAACATTTTTATATACATTTCAACGCCAAGTTTAGTATTCACATCAAAAGGACCTTGGCCATTTTGTGTTGTGTCTCTTCCCTGTTGGTACAATAGTCAACTCCTTGCAGCAGGTACACTCTATGTACAATAAGCTCGCAAGACCATACTGTTTTTCTTTTACACTATGCTAAATTTAGTGGTTTATGGCACACAACACATCCTCGCTCTAGATGATCAACAAAAACTGAAAACTCTACGATCCTTCGTCCATCAAAAATATTGGTATATGTCGATCGAGAAAGTTCTTCGCTATCATTTTAACAGTGATCCAACTCCAAACCAGAATTTACATCATCTTCGTATGTCTGAGTTTCATTATTGTTCACATCAATGCTGTTATTTATGTCACAGCCAGTGGAAAAAGTAGTGAACCCTTTTTTGAATCGAACTTTCTTGTCTCTAGCTCGTTGACAGTTTCCCTCCATGTTGGATTGTTTACTAGTAACATATTCTCCTTCTTTGACAAAAGATTTCCAAAAAATATAAATGCCGGACTTTGCTTAGGATCGGACATTGTTAAAAAGAAACAGGAGGTTGCAGTGCAAAATTATTTGTCAATGCCAAAGGCATTTCCATCAATTTTAATGAATGCTTACATTTAACAATGTGATAATTCATTTTACATGCATATCTTGGTACATGTACTTTACCCCCCCCCCCCCTCTCTCACACACACACAGACACACACACATATACATCACTAAGTCTTTTTCTCTGACCTTTGTAATAAGACGACTTGTATTGCCCCTCTCTGTTGTCATCTGTTTCTCTCCTTTAGACATAAAAGAAGGCATGTGGGATTGGATCCCAAGCTCTTTAAAAAAATCCAGGGAGTCGCGAAACCGCCGATCAACCACGAAAATATCATCTTTCTCCACCCAGTTGCAACTGCTCTCAAAGCTGGACTTCATGACGTGCTTACAAATACTTGCGTCATTGTTCCCTGCAAGGTATGGGCCCATAACTAATAAGTAGTAGCCAGTCGTTGAAACAATTATCAATGGCTTTACCTTATAGGTACCGTCCATAACCAAAATTGCTTGATTGCCTTGGCTGGTTTCGAACAGAGTTTGAGCTAACTGTCTTGTATGACGCTGTATAATATCTGCACGTGATATGTGCTGGAATTCCAGGTTTTTATGAACAAATCTTCCGGAAAAGCGTACAGAACTAATGCATCTTCGAATACTGGACTTTGATACATTGAATAGAGTTGAAAGTACCCCTTAATTTAATCAGTAAAATAGCAAAGTTAGTCCTTACAGATCTTGTTGGAGTCGGCCGAACTTTCCCCTCCACATAGAACAAAGGATCTTTGAAAGAGTCCTTGGAAATTCCCATGAGATCACGGTACTCGGCATCACTGAGAGTTTTTTCGCTGTTAAAATCATGTCTCGTTTTCTCGTGCCTCTGAATTTCTGACTTTTTAAGTTGGGTGATTGTTTAACTATTCACTGTTGTTGTGTCAGTTGTGGGTTAAAAATCCCTATTATTTTCATGGTGATGGTTCGGACAACACCTGGCACCAGGTGGAATAATGATTTCCTTGGATATAAAGATCTGGTGTCTGATATCTACAGGAACAACAATGAGTTTTGGTCCAGGCCTCTTTCAGGTGCAACAGGAGGAGTGTTCTCTAGCTGAGCTAAGTAATGGCAGCTATACTGAAGGTGGGCTTACACGGTTACAGATGTGGATGGCTGAGGAGTACATGTAGAAGAATTACATGCCTGCACTTTTTTCTTAGCTTTCTCAGATCCCTAAACATACAACTTGCACACATGAGACACTTGTTGCAGAGAAAATCCCCATCACTTGGTGTTCGTCCTGAAATTCTGTTGACCACAAGTCTGTGACTTTTAAAGGATATGACAAATCTGTCAATCCTATTTGTTATGCGAGGACAAAGGAAGCACATGTAGGATTTTTTACCAGGCATATGTAGCAAAATAATTACACATGTGTAATGTATATCAAGATTTGTACATGCACACAAATATTATACAAGCCTATTTAAAAATAATAATAAAGAGTTGCATACACATATGATATCAAGTTAAAGATTTATTAGAATAATCTCTATCACTTTGTTTAACAATATTTGATAAAAACAAGTTTTATTAAGAGCAGTTGATTTGTAGATTTGAGATTATTTTTAAAAATATAGTGGCAATATAAATATATTTTTTTAAAATGAATTAGCACAAAGTTACAATTTGTCTGTTAATTTTTTTTCACAAAGTAAATACAATTTCCTAATTAATGTAGGTGTAAAAAATGTAAAATCCATCACTGAAATTTTGTTAGAGTTATCCCCCTTGCCACTTTGTACTTAATATCAGTTTCTGGAATTTAACTTTCTATGCATATATCAAACGAACAGATTCCACGGTCATTCTCCAAACAAAAGGAGCTATAATACATTTAGAAATTATGAGTATTCCACAATACCTAAAAGAGGTGATCTTATTAAAGGTGATTTAGCATTTTTTTAACAATTTTTTTGTAAAACTTGAAATATAATGCTCTCAATTTTCAATCTTCCCTCATAATGAAACTTCACGGTGAAAATTTTATGAAATTTTCATATTGACTTCCCCCATTGGTGGAAAACGACACCCTTAGTTTACGAAATTTCCAAAACATGTCTCACGTTCAAGTTTGGGAAATAACATAAGATTTGAAATATATTTAATTTGTTTAGAGGTCACGTTTAAAACCTTAAAATAATGTCTTATTGCAACAGTACGAGGATTGTCAAAAAAGTTCATTAACACGTGTAATTTTATTCAAGTTAACGGCGCCATTATCAGGAATGTATCATAATATTTTAATATAGAGTATAATAATATATATTTATAAAAATCAGAGCAACGCACATTTTTGTATTAGAGTTATTATATATACATTGCCAATACTGGCCGCACGGCTAAGTCTGACGTTGACTTATAACAACCTTTCTATAACGTCGTAGTCCTGGGTTTACCTGAGAGAAATATGCCGCATTTACCAGTCAGAGGGTACAATCGATTTCTCCATCAAACTGTCGCTTGTGCCACTTGTTGATAAGTAAACTCGAACTATTTCGATGTTTTTCCTGTTTCCTCCATCGTTTCTTTTTGTTTCTATCGATGTTGTACCTCAATCGACACAATTTTATGATGGCGCGCTGTTCCGTGCGGTCAGATGACGTCGATTTTACGGGCGTTTTGAAAGACATGTTTTTGCCGTAATATCTTTTGAAAGTCCTCAATAGCTTCAAATGACGTATGAAAATGACGTACACGATATGAAGTTTTGAAATGTTTTATAAAACTCTAAATATTCATATCTAAAACCTCAAATACAAAGTTTGGACACTTTTTACGCTAGGCCGTGCGTATTTTCCGCGACCCTTTGATACATTAAACTTTTAGTTTATTTCTAGGGAAAACATTCAAAACCACTTTAGTTTGATTTGAAATTTTATGACAAAGATTTAGATATACAATATGTATATATAAATCCATTCAAAATGACAATCAAAGTACTGAAAGTACTGTTAGACGGTGGCGTCGTTTGAAAGTGACATGTAACAATGAGTGATGTATGATAATCATTTTTGTCGAAAACCGCGGCCAGTATCGTATACATGCACTAATACTTAACGTTTACTCGCACAACTGGTCGTGAGTTTCCTACATGGATAATTCTGTGGAAATCGTAACTGTGATCCCAATCTACTCTTTACAAATGCTGTGTCTCTTGGTCGTCATCTTTTGGGGAAAACCAAAAATTTATCACAGTAGTCTTTGTCGTATAGAAGTTTGTATATATATTTTGTATTAATATGTTTGTATCCATATCAGTTGACATTAAAACCCCGTTTGAATGACTCATTAAATATGTGGGTTGCCACCACATATTGAATGAATAAATCAAATCCAAAGAGATTTCATTAAAGTTCGCCCAAATATTTGTTTGTTTGAAGAAGAGATTTTTGGGTTTTTTCCTTTTTGACCTTTGGGTTGACCCCGCAAAGGGGAACAACTTTTGAAAAGTTTGGATTGGACTATTGTGCTTTAAATATATTGTAGATTTCTGAAAATAACGAGAACAAATAAAGCTTTTGCACGATAAAATACTTATTTTTACTAACTATTTGGGCATACATATAGTATGTTAATTGTCCCTCTCGACAGCATTTTCCCTCAATTTCTTCACGGGGAAAAAGTTGCAGTCTTGTGGACCATCACATTTGCTTTTTTCTTCATAGTCAGTTAATACATTTAGGTGTAAAGAAAACGGAATGGGTTTACAAGAACCTGTTTGATAAAACTGGTATTGCTTTTGGAATGCACGTCATCATGAAAAAGAAGAGTAAATCAATATTTTATCTTCGACTTTAGTGGATTATTTCCATTTGCTCACAACGAAAGTGAATGAAAATTTAAAATATTATACAACATTCAGTCGCGGCAGTTTCATTTATCAACGTTTTAAACATTTGTTCTATTGTATTTAGCTATAGATTTATTCAAATCATTTGAATGAATTCGGGAAAGTCACATGTATATTTTATCGCTTCTCGGTACACTTTCACACTCATAGATTACTTGCTACATTAAACTTTTCTAGTAAACTTACAACAAACATTGATAAATTATATAAAATAAGTTTTTAAAAACACCAAACAAACAAAATTCAAGTTGAACGCACGTTTTCCTGACCGTACAGCTGTGTATATAAAGAAGAGGGGGGAATAAGATGGCGCAACTGCCTAATTGGTTAAGTCGTAAAATTCAATTTTAAATTTAGCATCTTTTCAATTAAATATATTTGATATGTTATTGTATAAGTTTAAAAAATGGTAATTTCTAACTATATTCAGTTTGAAATATTTCAAAAAGATAAGAAAAAAATAATAAATCATTTAAGTTTTGGTGGTATCGAACCTACAACCTAAAAACCCAAGTTCTATAAAGTTTCCTTATTGCTGGTGCTCTAACCACTGAGCCATTTCATTCACAACAAAGTGCGTTGTTTAAATGCTATATGAGAATATGACCACGAATTTACGGACTTGTATTATATTTCTAAAACGTTTAATTGTTGAGCTACAAAATGACATATTTGAACTGTAGTGGGTCATCTCTCCACATTTTTTGTTGAGTAAAATCGGTTTAAAATCCATAAAACCACATTTAGACTGTAAAAAAAAAATATTGAGCTCAGACCCACTCTATGAAAGAAAATGCATTGAGGGTATAAAAATTACACAATTAGGTTGTTTTGACACTCATATGCCAGTTTAAATCAATATATTGCAAGTATTTTAAATATTTAAAGATTACAACCCGATGTTACGTTAAATATACATTGTTTTTAATTATTTTTTTTTAAAGTATCAGATTTAATGATTTTTTATTTTTGCCGTATCTAATCATTCCTCATATAGCAATTTTACACGCCTTATTCACCCATCTTCTTTGGTTTATTCTTTGCATGTACTAGACAATATGCAATAGATCTAGGGTTCGCAAATCCCGGCAATATTTTCGGAAAGCTATAGTTCTGTAGCTCAGCAGATTTCTACAGTCATCTATGAAGCACATTTTTTGCCTTTATGTTTCATTATTTATCGCAAATATAGCATGGGTGTATACGCTACGGCTGATGTAACATTGCGATAAGTGATGACACGTACTTTCTAACCGGTGTGTATTTCAATTGCGAGTCCCAACAAACTGGCGCATTTATATAGGCCCGCCTATTTGTAAATGCATGTTGACAAAATGATGCTAACACTTGGAAACAAATGTCGAAGAAAGTCCATAATAGAGTTGTACTCGCGAGTTAAAAATTATTTGAGAACAAACGGGGCGATGTTTACGTACAAATGTAAATAATGTTATCTGTTAGTGAAAAAATGCCCCCAAACCAAAGGAAAGATTCTCTAATACATTTAGCAGGGACGGGCGCATATGAATTAAAGTCACTATTTGTACTTCGCTCGTCGAATTGCGTTATTCAGTTCATTGTGAAAAAAATTGACAGAAACTGTTTAGTTAACAAAATTATTATATCTTACATTACCGTTCACAATGTATCATAAATGTATATGGAATATCGCATGTTTTTTCTCACAAAAAAGCTAGCGTTTGCTACAAATTAGAGATACACGAGCTGACACGCCGTGAAATCCATAAGACGCATATGTAAAAAAAAATCTGAACTCAAAATCTTTGAAACATCGTTAAATGTAGTTTATATACATTTAAAATGGCGACCCGATTTGCACGTTAATTTTACAATCCGACGTCGATTAGCGTGTTTGAGAGAAAGTCAGCAGCAAGTAAAGCGTCAACATCTGCAGTAAATATTGTCTGATGAATATCGAGGTGTCTGTAATAAAATTAATGTTTCTACAGACTGAGTGAGGTACAAAATAAGGTACATTGTAAATCACAGGTCAGTCGAAAATTAAACACATTTGTATCGTAAATTTAAAGTTTTTTGTGTATTGTGTTTTGTGCTGAAATATAAAATGGCAAACCAGTTTAAATAGTGCGTTTCTGACAATTATTTATATCATAAAAAAGACAAGAAGCAATTATTGTGACCAATTGTGACCAATTATCGCAGTGATATAGTTTATGTAGTCCTGATACAGTTAAACGTCAAAACTGGCAGTTGGTGCTTAAATTATTAATACCGCGTAAGCAGCCAGGGTAATGGCTCATTTAAAATAAAACACAATTTCATACATTATTTAAATGTATGTACAAAATAATTAGCAGCTATAATGCTTAAAATATCTGATAAGATTAAAAACAGTTCTCATACGACACGTAGATAAAACATTGTCTGTATAACACTGCATACATGTACCTAACAGATTTATCGTTCGTTATCCGCTAGGGTCCCCGTGAGAAATACTCTTCCAGTCAGGACCGTAGCAATAGTCCGTGGCTATTTATAGCCGCCGTCTAAAAAAGGCGACTGTCCACGAACTTTTTGGGCAACCTTCGTACATTCGAGGATTCGCTAGAACATGTAGACTGTTTTAATCTGTTAGTTTTTTAATATCACTATTAAATGAACCTGAAATATGCTACTATGGAAAGCATCATAAATTCCTTGCTCCCTTGCTTAGGATCAGTTTATTCACAACTTTGTAATAAAAATACATTTCAAGTGCCATTTTATTTTCATTTTATGGTAGTTTAGAGCTTGGTATTTATGCTAAGAAGATTTCAAATCAGACACTTTGTGTTTAATGGAATATCTTTTCCAAGGAATTTAGAACAAATACATCAATAACTTATTTGTTTAATATTTTTAAAACGTAATAATTATGCAAAAAAGTTCCGGCAAATAATTAGTTCTCTTCCTTAGATATTAAGAAAAAGACAAGATAATAAAAATAAATCAAGAAATATATACTTTTATGCATAATATATAACTCCCTCCTTGGGGTCTGAACTTGATTTAATTAGAATTAATCAAGTACATGGCGCTTTCAGACCACAAGGATTATGTTTTTCATAAACTGTCTAATCAATCACATCATTGATTACATCAGTAATGGGAGTTATGGATTATTTTAGTTGTAAAATATTATGGCATAAAGAATGAAATATTCATAATTTTATGATTAATTTTATGAACCTTTTAATTATTGTTATATAATCATCTATTGTCATTTTCCTGATTATTTCAAACCAAATTTGGTTAAACAATTAAAGTCACAAAATTGGCAGAGTGCAACATACCTATTTGTTATGTGATGTTTTACTGTACAAAGATGAAGGGCTCAGGTGGTTCAATTTCGAGCGGATAGGGGTTAATTATTTCATGAGTGAGAAATAGTGCTATATGCAGTAATGGTCTATTTTGAAAATTATCAATTATTGATAAATGATTTTAAGATTTCTTAAAATATTTTATGCATATTGATAATTTCTGTTAAGTTCGCGAGAGTTATCTTTCCTGCGGTATTGTCAAAGTTTTACAGCATCTTCATATATGGACACAAAATCAACGTCGCTGGAGGTAACCAATGAATTTTTTCCGCGGTAAAATCTTGGGAGCGTCATTTAAATAGCATGGGTTCTCACTTCTTTCAAGACGCCGATAGCTAAGCATTGAAAATTTTCAAAGCGATCTATAAACCACCTCCAACCCTCCACCTTCATTTTTCATGAACATGTTTATAAAAACGAAAAATTCTTGTGTATTTTCTTTTTTCTTTATTAAGCATGGCGCTTTCAGACCACAAGGATTATGTTTTCATAAATTTTCTAACCAATCACATCATTGTTTACACCAGTAATGGGAGTTATGGATTATTTTAGTTGTAAAATATTATGGCATAAAAAATGAAATATTCATAATTTTATGATTAATTTTATGAACCTTTTAATTATTGTTATATAATCATCTATTGTCATTTTCCTGATTATTTCAAACCAAATTTGGTTAAACAATAAAGTCACAAAATTGGCAGAGTGCAACATACCTATTTGTTATGTGATGTTTTACTGTACAAAGATGAAGGGCTCAGGTGGTTCAATTTCGAGCGGATGGAGGTTAATTATTTCATGAGTGAGAAATAGTGCTATATGCAGTAATGGTCTATTTTGAAAATTATCAATTATGGATAAATACTTTTATGCATAATATGTAAAAATATAATGAAATTTCATGTTACATTTATAACATAATCAACAGTTGCAAAATACCATTATAAAGATGCTACAACCACAAAAAATCATTCAATAAAAAATATTCAATTCTAGCAAACACAGATTAATTCATGAATAATGTCTCTAGCATTGGAATAATTTTCATAGGTTAATATGAAGAAAATATTGCTTTAAATTAGCTCTCTAGCATGAGTGATGTAAGCATATTATTTACCAAATTAGTTTGGGGAGAAGTGATTACTAATAGTTTGATTAACATTATAAGAATTTCCTTGATATATTATTGATATAATGCTTGTTTAACTGTCAACTCATCTACTCTTTACTTTAAGTGCTCTCTGGAATATGCACCCTCAATAAGCTGGAACATTCGGGGACTGTAATAATGCTTGAGATTTTTCAACAACATAATACAGTTAAATGTGTATGCGTTATAGAGAGTCATATGTTTGTTACTGATTTCATATTTTTCATTCACTCAGAGTTCTGAGTAAATTACAAATTCGGTCAACATGCAATGTCATCGAAATACTTTACAGTTTGATTTGATGTTATCAATAAATAAATTAAGATAATTGAATACAAAATTTTAAACACTCATTTAACGGTTGTTTTCTCGGTCTGTTGCCATAGTAACGAATAAACTTTTATTCGCGTGTGAGAAATTTTTGCGATGGTTTTGTCGTCGCGAACCAGTCGTTGTCAAATGGTTGTAATAACAAAAGAAAACTGAATGCTTGGTCGCAAACAATAGTCATCCGGAAGTAAATCAGGAAATAAAGTTGTGGCGATATATGTCTGCCCTTGGTCTTCGTTTTTACTCTTTGACACATCTTTTATTTTATATTGTAACGATTTAACTTAGGAGCTGTTGGAATTTTCGGTAAATTTGCTTATTTCATTACAAGGTTAGACGAAGTTATAAAAGCCTCAAAACATTACAGAGGAACAAACACTATAAAGAAATTAAAATTAATGTAAATAGGTCAAAAGAAATCTTATTTTATGTTTGTTTTTTTAATAGAAAAAAACTGCGATGAAACAAAAATAGGAAACAACAATGCATTTTACACATGGTATCTTTTTTATTTCAATTATTGACATCCTTAAACACAGGGATATATGTATGATGGACTATTTTATTCAAAACCATGATTGAAAAATTCAATCATGGTTTGAGTTAAATTGCATGACTTCATTATTTGATTTGCATAACATGCGCTGTTGTACCGTAGAACTTCCGCATGGGGACCATCCCATCCATGCTACGCCTATCGCTTAAATTGTTTCAGTACATGGGGAAAGGAGGTCTTATAGTCAGCATATCCAGAGTCAGAATTTTGTCAATGTCAATCAATGTCAATCATCCTCTTTAAGCATGTTCTGTAATGTTTACGTGCGCATGAAATTCCAGTTTGGAACTTTTGTCTTAGAAGAGATGTGAAACGGCTCTCTGTTTGCTGATCCTAAAGATGCACAGCCCAAGCTCGATAGGTACATTAACTCCTTTCTGTGAGATTCATGTAAAAGTCTGCACAGGCACAGACCAAATTCAAAAATTCTCATTGAATCTTACTTTTGGAATTTGACATGATTTTCAAAGATTGCTTCAGTTTATGAATCAAATTTCCGTATTTAGACTCTTTCGTTTTGTTCTTTGTAAAGCTGTCAAGGCACAACCAGCTGTCACAATCCTTCAAAACGTATCCACAACAGATAAGGATTTTTACGATTTTCGAGGAACCATAACAGTCAGCATTTGCCACAAAAAGAAGAGCGGACTGGCCAAGATGGTCGACTTCATTGACGTCGCTTCCATGCTTGATCAAGTATTCTGCAATGTTGAAATTTCCATTCTCTAGTGCTAACAACAATGGTGTTTTGCCAGAATTGTCCTTGCTGTCTACCCGAGCACCTATAAATCAAAAGATAACAAATATCGTAAGTCGATTGTCAAAAGAATATAATATTTTAAAATTGCAAATACTTGGACCACAATTCCTGAAAAATAGATATTGATTTTCAATGGACATACCTGATTTAATTAGTTTTTTGACCATGCTCATATCGTTCATTTCTACAGCAATCATGAGAGCTGTTCTTCCATCTTCACTCGCCAAATTGACATCAGAGTGGCCAATTAAAAAGGACAGAGTTTCCATATCCCCATTTACAATAGCAGTAAACGACAGTGGTTCTCCATTAGCATCAAACATATTGGAATTGACTTCTGATCTTAGATATTTCTGCAAAGTAACTTTTTCTCTATTTACCACTGTGTGCGGAAGTGAGGGTGATGAAATCGATGTTTTCGTTGTTGATTTTTGTCTAATCGCTTACCGAAGCTTTTGTTAGAATGATATGATGACAGCAGAGTTGATCTGCTTTTATAAGTTTCTCGTTTGTTTTCATTTACATATTCTACCGTTTTCCTGCCACATAAACGATGCGATTGGTTAAAGTTTCATTGAAACAAACTAATACAAATAGGCCGAGCATTTACATTCGCTGCGAATAATACGTAGCGGTTAACCGCATATATTCAATGAATTGGCTCGAGGATAAATATATTGACTACAAATTGTTCCCATGTCCAGAAACATAATAAATGACTCATATCAGAATGAATTCGTATCGGTAAGATTTTATGTATAATGCATTTGATTCGAAAACATAAAACTGTTTGCTTATTTTGAAATAAAAATACTATTAACCACATACCGGTATTTACACCTTTGTATACATGTAAAAAAGAGCTATTTAACTAATTGACCTAAGGATGCATGTAACTCAAAATGCATTTGTTGAAAAGAAACATATACTTAGTATATGCTACTCATTTTATTTTTAGGATCAAGAATAAGTGTTGATATTTAAAATGACCATTTTCATTTTAAGACATTCTGTACAATGTATGTGTAAAAAACAAACAAAGAGGAATTAAACATTTGTAAAACATTTTTAAGTTTAGTAACTAAGGTCGATATTCACTCATCTATTTGTTTCACCAACACTAGCAGGCGGTACGTGACACAGTCTACCTAAACTAAATATATTTAGGTAAATTGAATCATTCTAATAATATAAGAAAGGCAAGACTATTCCGAGACATCGTTCATGCATTTATCTGCATTATGTAGTCTCGTGTTTTATCATTCAGATTACATGACGCATCACAATCTGTCAAAAATTAAGATTTAAAAAACCCCGCTGATCCTATTTAGTTTTTACCAAAAAAAAAATCAGAAAAAGTGAAGAGCTTTAAAACTTTTTTGAAAAGTGGAAATTAGAGCTTGAGATAGTTATCTCCGTATTAGTAGACAAGTAATTCCAATTCCAAACACAACAAGAAAAAGCAATAAATATTTAAACCCTGACCCCCTCCAACCTCCCCTCAAAAAAGAGAAAATTTACTTTTTTTCTCCCATTTGCAAGCCTCAAGCATGCTAGAATTTCATCTTATTTTAAGAAATACTTCATTTGATCTGTGCAAGCACAGGTGGAACGAACTAGATTTTAAGATTGAGAAAAGGATATAATTAAAATTTTGCCACAATCCACGCTTTTAGTTTTAACCAGCCTTTCTCTCCAAACAATCTTTTTCTGTTAGACTTTAAGAACAAAGAAAGTGGAAGAGAAAGTCCCTCCCCTGGGTTTGATGGTCTTTTTTCGACCCCTTTCGTCACAGTTCAAGACACAATTTTTTCAAACTAAAGTGTGCAGAGATTTTTTTTTTCATTTTAACGAATAATTTGCACTGTTCCTTATAAGTGAATAATAAAGTTGATTTCATGTTATAGCTCTGTCTAACAATAACATTTCTCCACTTTCTGTGAATCTTTATACGTGTATTTAAAGAAATCTCTAGTGAGCACTGTCCTAAAATTCTATAATTTGACGGAGAGCAAGATTCTTTGTAGAAATTTATCAAAATAAAACTGTAAAATGTGGATAAGCTTCATTCACTAAAATCGATGTGAACGGTAAGCTTATGTCTCGGCGACTGTTTATTTGGGTTCAAATTCCGGATTTGTAGGACCTATTTTTGCTTTTAAAGCTAGTATATGAACAAAGTTAATAAGCCTCGATCGGCATTTTTAAATTAAGTAACAATGCTTATAGTACATAAAACATTTGATATTTCTAATTTAATTTACTGCTTTTAAAGCACAAATAATCGAGTCCATAATTACGGTAATATGAATAAAAGTTTTTGATTTAAAGCGAATGTTTTCAAATGGGTGTGATTATCCTCAATTGGTTTAAATATGAACTTTTTGTGAATATTACAAGTATTATCTTTAAATGATTTCATAAATCATAAAACCGCTAAATACACTGTCAGAAAACAATTCACAAATAAAAAGGTTTGGGCTATTAATGTAAACAATATTCTTAATTTGAGATAAAATATTCTAACTTTTCGATTAATTTTGCTGGCAAATATTCGATTTGCAGTTAATATTGATTTTAAATTGCGTAACTGATATATATCCGGTTTTTATTAATTTTCAGCTCGTGTCAAAGTCATTAAGACACAAAGCTAGTTAATGTTCAATGATGCCACCTATGTATGATTTGATATCCTTCATATTGTAATGATCACTCTCGTTTGTTTTCCATTATGTCGTGAATATTAAAATAATTCTTAATCAACTACTTTAAAAACTTACTATTGGATAAAACTATATTTCAAGCAGAGGTATTCAAATAGGAAGAGTATTGAGATTCGCTGTAACCTACGCGTTGTGGTTTGCCACAATTATTTGATCGACTGGCCCTAGAATGTTTGTATTGATATTAATAAGACACTTTATCTTTCGTAGCAGCCTAATATGGTAGAGTCAATTGAAACGTTGCTAAATTTTTATATATATTTGGAGTTCGTTACTTCCAAATATTTACTGACACATTTCATTGATTTGACAACCTACGATCGAAAATATGCATATGATGGTCAAAAATGTATGTTTAAAATTGATTGTTTTCAAATGATCAATATATAACTTTAAAGCTTTTTCAATATCAGATCGTCCACTCATAAAATGTCTTGAGTAAGCTAATGGAGTTTCATAACCTTAAAACTCTCTAATTAATCAATTAACGTAGCATTCAGTTAAACGGAAATCAGATTAGCACATGTCATCAACTGATTTTTACCCTTTTATTAGTTATAAACCAATCAAATTAATTAAATACAATACAATACTTTTAATTAGCAAACTGTTAAATTTTAATAATGAACTCTTTAGAGATGTGACAGATGCAATTAGTTTAGTTGACAAAAGACTGAAATTTGTCTTTCATGTATCACGAGTTTAACGCATTATTTATGTTGATGTCTGAGCGTTAGAAAACAGCTTAAAGTCTTTCAATATATTTAATTGCTTTCTAATATATTTTGAATGATAATTATAATGTATGCTCGTTTGTTAATCAAACTTTTAGGGAGTTCTCTGGTTTAGATTTCGTCTAGATGACAAATATACAAGTAAAACAATATTAATTAAATCATACCAGGTACTTATATCATCAATTGTTTTCCCTTGGACTGAAATGTCACACTTTCATTGGTTTAAACATAGCCTCATATATCTCTATATTTGTTCGGTAAGAAATAATACTGGGCAATATGGCCGTCATTGGCCGACGCTTCGCTTACTCATTTCGACATTTCATTGTATTAAATACATACACCGCATGCCATAAGTTCTTAAAGTATTTGGAGTAGTTGCCCTTTGAAATTCTTTAAAATTAGAGTAGTTGCCCTTAGAATATTGACGTCACATTGTTTTGTCTGGAGCAGAACAAAATGGCAGCAACGAAATTTGCTCAAATCTCTGCAGAGGAAAGGGAAAAAACATTTGAAATTTAATAGCAATAAAACTGTGTAAAAATGGGTGAAGCAAATATTTTTTAAGAGTATTTGAAAGGTGAGATTGAAAATTTTGAAGAGTTTAAATGAGTTAAATTGGACGAGATGTTAGGGATCTTGTACATGGCTTTGCTTAGATCATCGCTATTTGTGAATAAATATGTCGCTTGATAGTCCTCGGGAAAACAAAACACTTATTAGGTAAGTTACTGACTCACTACGGAAATATATTGGGTTGATCAATCTCATAGACGGCTCGGCTTCGCCTCGCCATCTATGAGATTGATCAACCCAATATATTTCCGTAGTGAGTCAGTAACTAACCTAATAAGTAATAATATTCAACAAATATTAAATCAATTATGGCGAAAAAAATTGTCAGAAAAAAAGACAAGTTGCATTATACTGTTTGTCTGAGACACGGGAAAATGAAACTTGAGCAACAAATGGTTCAAGTTATTTGCATTGAAATTGTTTTAATATCTGATGTTGTATGAAAATAAATTGTTAAAAGGAGGAATTTTGAAATTCGGCGCACTGTGAAAATCAGAATAAAAAAATAAAAATCAAAGTGAAATGTACAAAATTATAACACATCTGCAGATCTAGAAAATATTCATATTTGCCTGGCGGGGTTGTGGTTAAACGAAGTTTTCTATTTCGGGTCCTATTTACAACACTTTCATTATGTATGTATTGCTGAATATTGAGATTTTGGGGATTTATTTTTAGAATAAAGTGATGTATCAAAGAGGAGACATTTCCAGACCTAATTTTTGGATTATCAGAAAACTAACATGGAAATGGCTACATAGAGAACTGGGTATAATTGAGAAGAAATGTGGCTACAAAATGTGCAGTTCAAACTCGACGGGGAGGAAACACTGCAAAATGATAATAAAAAAACAGAAAATTGCTTTTATAGATTTATTAAAGAAACAAACAATAAATAAAAACAAATCATTACACTTTATCTTTTTTTTAATTGGAGCAAAAATCAACTTTCAATGCCTTTCATTAAAATTAGAAATAATTTATATTGAAGGTGAACTAAACGAATAAATCTAGATTTTTTAATAGGCAAGGAAAGTTTTTTTTTAGATGGCTTGTTTAAATCGTATGCTAGCATATTCGACACTATTCGAGCAAATATGGCATTGAAATAATATCAAAGAATGTGCTGGGTTTACTTTATTACAGTATAAAGTAGTTAGTTTATGAACTATGGCTACTCTGTAATAATTTTCCATATACTGGGAAAACAGTAACTGTTTTTGGTTTCTCTTATTGTTTAGAATCCAAGCTAAAATTTTGCTGAACTTTCCTTCTACGATTGCTCTCAATAATGAATTTATTTTGTTCAAATGCAGCTGATTTGCAAGTATTACAGCTCTTCAAAAGGGAAAATTACGTTTGGTGATAATGGTTGGACGGGGTCACCGTAGACGGAGTAGTCTTTTCCATTTGCTTTTCTCATGTTGTGAAACACTGCTTTCCCTTAGCATGACAGCATCAAGACGGGGTCCTTCAACTGGACCAACAATTCATGTATGAGCAATAATTCCGTCAGTTGTTGTTATACAATGGAATTTAAGACCAATATCTCGGAATAATGTAATTAAATTTAATTGGGTGAACATCAATCTACTTATGGTTTTTGTTCTATTTTCAAATGAAGTAAAGATATGTTGAAACTAAAAATACGTACAATGCATATTGGTATAATTTTTATTTGTTATAACGTTGACATCTTTAAACACGTTGAAATAAAGGACTGACAGCTTTTTTCGAAAGCAGGATTTAACAATTCACGCATAGTTCTTTTGCATGAATTGAAGAATTCTGTTTCCATAACATGTGCTGGTGTAATGAAGATCATTCGCATGAATTTTATTTTATCCTATCCTTGTATGTAAGGCTATAGCTATAGCTGTTACAGGACATGGAAAAAGAAGACTTCGTAGGTACAAGAGCATATCGAGAGTCAGAACTTTGTCCGTAACCACATTTAAATCAATCATTACCTATTCTATTCACTTTCAGCACGTTTTGTTATGCTTACGTGCGCATGAAATTCAAGTTTGGATTCTTTGCTCTTGTAGGGATGTGGCATGATTCAAGGTTAACTCAATATAACGCTGCATTGCACTAGCTCGCTAGGTCTACTAACGTCATTCTGAAGAATGTTGATTTCATGTAAAAGCCTGCACAGGCACAGACCAATTCTAGAATTCTCATAAAATCATGCTTTTTGAAATTGACATGGTTTTAAAAAAATGCTTCAGTTTATGAATCAAATTTCCGTATTTAGACTCTTTCGTTTTGTTGTCTGTAAAACTGTCAAGGCACAACCAACTGTCACATTCCTTCAATACGTATCCACAACAGATAAGGATTTTCACGATTTTCGAGGAACCATAACAGAAAACGTTTGCCACGAAAGAAAAAGCAGACTGGCCAAGATGGTCGACTTCATTGACGTCGCTTCCATGCTTGATCAAGTATTCTGCAATGTTGAATTTTCTATTCTCTAGTGCTAACAACAATGGTGTTTTGCCTGAATTGTCCTTGCTGTCTACCCGAGCACCTATAGTTAAAAAAACAAAAAAATATTTAGTGACAAATATACCTTATTTTTTAAAGTTGCAAATATGGGCATCAGTGTTCGATAAAAATAAATATTGATTTTCAATGGACATACCTGATTTCATTAGTTTTTTGACCATGCTCATATCGTTCATTTCTACAGCAATCATGAGAGCTGTTCTTCCATCTTCACACGCCAAAATTGACATCAAAGTGACTCAATAGGAGAATCAGAGTTTCCATATCCCCATTTACAATAGCAGTAAACAACAGTGGTTCTCCATTAGCATCAAACATATTGGTATCGATTCTTGATCTAAGACACCTCTGCAGTGTAGCTATATCACCATTTACAACTGCTTGTTGAAGAGAAGGAGATGAAATCGATGTTTTCATTTTTGATTTTCGTCTGATGGCTTACTTAAGCTTTTGTTAAAATTAAATGATGATAGCCGAGTTGATCTGCTTTTATATGTGTCTCGTTTGTTTTCATTTACATATTCTACCATTTTCATGCCACAAGGTAGATGTGATTGGTTAAATTTTCATTGGGACAAACGAATACAAATAGGCCGAGCAATTTCATTTGTCTTGCGAATACTACGTTGCGGTTAACCGCTTAGATTTAATGAACTGACTCAAGGATAAATTCATTGACTGCAAATAGTTTCCATGTCCAGATACATAATAAATAAAGTGAGTTATATCAATAAGTGTTTTGGTTCAAATTTAAATATATAGTTTATAAGCAATTGTTTTATAATATTCACTGTTTCATTTATAATTTACATAAAATACATAAAGTTTTTTTTTCTATTAGTCTACAGTGCACAGTAAATAAAAGATTTTCTAAAATAAAACATTTATTTAATTTGATAATGCCAACTGACATTTTACCATGTACTTTTAAAAATAAAATTACTATTGTTAATTGAAGACATGCAACATTTACCCTAAGAAAAATATATTTTTACTTTAAGGCCACACATGTCTACCCCCATCTTTCAATTAAAATCATCAACTTCTGCCTTATGGCCTGGACAATACATTTCAAAATTTAACATCAGGTCAATATAAACATAATAACTATATTATTATTATTATATCAATTTATCTCCTTTGAACCTGATTGTACATATAAATTTATTATTAACTCAATTCACACTCTCACTTTGTAGCCAGATTTGCCTCACCCTCGCGCCTGAATCCCTGACCAAGGAGCCTTAAATATCATATATATTTTGGCAGAGACTTAGCATTTCGTTTTTCTCAAACATATGTGGGAGTATGGAAAAAGATGTTCATAGATATTTACACTAGATGACAACATCAGTCCCGACTTATGTCCTGAACCGCTGTCCCAAGGACCATGAATTCACAATTTAAGTAGAGAACTTCGTGGATATCAGAATTATATAAAGTTTTTCTAAAAATGCATGGAAGCAAATTAAAGTAGAACATTTTCTAAAAGTTTATATATTTTCACTCCATGGGTATTCATCCCCCCCCCCAGGGGCCAGAAACCCTGATCCAGGGTTATTAATAAATTTAAGTAGAGGGCTTTACGAAAATTGTTACTATGCAATTACTTTTTCTCAAATAAGTATGGGTGTAAAGAAGATTTTGTATAATTTAAATCAACTTGCGGATTTTCATATTAGTCCCGCCTTAAGGCTTGAGGCCTTGTCACGGGGGTTATGAATTTACAATTTAGCTAAATGAATTGATGAACATCAAAATTGTGGATTTAGTCTCTTCTTAATTATGCACGAGAACAAAGATTATTAACAAAGATTTAATACAGTTTTACGATATGGCTATATTGCCCCACTCTAGGGTCTGAACCCCTTAGCTAGTGACCATTAATTTCATAATGTTGGTAGAGGCCTTCACGGACAGCAAAACCATATAAAAAAATTTCCCCTAGTGTGGGAGTTGATCAGATTTAAGAAATTTTGGCATATTTGGTCACGCGTACAATTGTATATACACGGCCCTGTGGATTATAAGGTCATAAATTTTATAATAAAGAATTCTGTCATCCTAAAGATGCTTCAAACCAATAATGGCAATAATTGGCCTTGCAGTTTTCAAGTAGTTAATAATGTAAAATTGATAACGCACGACGGACGACGCCCAACGACGGACGAAGACCGCTGACTTCAGTGACTCAAGTGTCCTAAATACTTCATTCCGTACAAATATAAAATAGTACGTGCACAGTGTTGATTATAACTAAAAAGATAATTGAACAGCTAATCTACCTATTACTTGATGCTAACTGTATTTCATTATTTCTTTCTGAATGCATGTTGGCATTGATGTAAAAATATATTTTTATCTCTTAATTTAATTCGACTTCAAATATTTAAATACACAATTTATTTTGCTTTTAAATAACGAACTTTGTATTTTTTGGTTTGTAATAAATTGAAATAGTATATCTAGTTAAGGTGGTAAATGAGTGTACCATAGGCGATTCATGAAAGAAGCGTGTAAGTCAACCTTCACCAATTTTGATTGATTTGATGTTCATCAAATAGTTTAATTATCCTTTTCTGTTTTCCATTATGATATAAATATCAAAATTCTTTGCTACCATCTTTTTCGATCGGCAAAAGCAAGCTTTATTTCAATAAGCAAGTAACTATTGGGAAGAGTTTTGAGATTCTCTGCATCTTCTACGTCATGTTTTATCTCATCTCTTTGATAAATTGGAATTTGAGTTTTTTAATTGATATCCATAACATACTATATTGTATTTGCCAATTTTAACTTTTTTTTTCACCTAACTAAAACGTTGCAAAAACTTGATGCAGATGTATGATACTACCACACGAAACTAACCGTCCCTTAAAATTATTTTCCGATTACAAAATGAATCAAATCGTCCACTTATGTACATATAGCGTTATAACGTTTGCACATATAGCGTTATAACGTTAAAAGTATGTTACCTAACTATTATTATTTTTTTTTTTCAAATTCTTATCATTCCGTGAAGAGAAACAAGACTAGATATCATATCTGTAACATTTAAACTTTGGAAATGTTTATATCAAATACACATGCCAAAAATTACATCAATTTTTAATCATAATTTATACCAATGATGAAATGAATGTATAAATTGTTTAATAAGGAAAATGTTCCATTTTAATGATGTAATCTTAAGTTTAAAAATCGTTACAAAGGCATTAAATTTAGACCATCATTTATTTGACGAATAGCTGAATTTGTTCTCAACTTATCACGCATTTGAAGAATGGTTATGTTTGTCGATGAATAAGCATTAGAAAAGTCAGTTATCTACATCTAAGATTGCTTAGTCAATGTTATTACTTTTTAATTCTTGGTTCTTTTAATTAAGAGTGTTCACTTATTTATTAAGTCTTTAGGGGATTCCCTGTTAATATTGCTTTATCTCTTGTCAACAGAATCAAAAGCAAATTATTTAATAATTATAACATGTATTTGTATCATGAAATATTTAGCATATATTATATCAATTGTAGCTGAAAATAACGATATTAAAGAATTAATGAATTAATTAGATCCATACTTACACAATTAAAGAGGAAAATGAAACATAGTTATTAACCTGTAACATTGAGCTGGTGATGTCAAGGTAGCATTTTCCAGCACTTAAAGGGCAAAATCCAATAGACGCATTAATAAGTATATCAAGCATACATTGTTTGATTGAATCTTACATCAAGTTAAGGTAGTAAATGGTTGTACCAGAGAGGTCTCCGAAAAAAGTGTAGTCAACCTCTATCGAATTTGAAATATTTGATATCCAACAAATAGTTCAATCATCTTTGTCTTTTTTCCATTCTATTGTGAATATTAAAATTTTTTGCTGCCTTTTTTCCATTGTTAAAAACTATATTTCAATAAGCAAGTAACTTTTAAGAAGAGTATTGAGATTAATTGCATGATCTATTTCTTGGTTTACATCAAATATTTGATAAATTGGAATTCGAGTTGTGTAATACATATCTATAATATACTTTTTTGTATTGGCCCACTTTTACTTTTTTCACTCAACTGAAACGTTGCTAAATATTGATATTATGTATGATTTTACTACCCAAAAATTACTGATTTTGATTTAATTTTTCAATTCAGTGATGTACCAGACCGTCCACCCAAATGTACATGTACTTTTGTAAAGTTAAAAAATTGTAAGTATAAATTTGTTTAAAAGTTGCTAACATCCAATGAAGCTAAAGTAGGACTAAAGATCATGTTCATATTCTTTTCATATGTCATCAGATTTTTAATCACTCATGATATATAATTCATACCAATCAAGTTAATGAATTGAATCCATAAATTGTCTTACAAGCAAACTCTTAATATTAATTATGTAGTCTTAAGTTTAAAGAATGTGACAGAGGTAAATAATTTAAACCATCATAAGGCTGAATTTGTCTTAATCTTGTCACGAATTTAAAGCATGATCATGTATGTTGGTGTCTAAGCATTTAAAAAGTCACTTATCTCCATTTAAGTTTGCTTCAAAAATATAATTACCTTTTAATATTTTGTGGTTTTAACTATGATTCCTCATTTGTTTATCAAGTCTTTAGGGGGTTCCCTGTTAATATTGTTTCATCTCTTGTCAACAGAATCAAAGGAAGTTATTTAATAATTATAACAGGTATTTGTATCATGAAATATATATTTAACATATTTTATATCAATGTTTGCTGAAAATAACGATGTTAAAGAATTAATTAGCTAATTAGATCTATACTTACACATTTGAACAGGAAAAGAAAACATAATCCCATGTATATACATGTAACACTGGGCTGGTATTGCCACGGTAGCTTTTTTCCACCTGTTTAAGGCGCAAATACCAATAATTGCATACTTGAAAATATCCTGCATATGATAGAGCAGTGTCTGACTTTTGCTTTGAGTGTTTCTCACCTGACTAAAACGATTTGAGGACTTAAACCAATATGTTGTAACTGTTTAATCCTCCATTGGATTTATTTTTTATTTATTTTTGTTTTCATTATTACATTACAATTTTGGTGAAATACGATCCAACATTATCTTATCTATTTGAAATAAAACATAAACTATGTTGTGAAACATTGAGGTCCCTACCTTGGACACTACTTTGGATTTATAGGTTGCAGAGGTCTTTATTATAAGCAGTTGAGCAGTGTACATTATGGGCAATATTCATGGAAATGAAAAATGCAAAAGGGTTCATCTAATAGTACTACCTGAGATACATCAACCTATCATGACGTGTCTAACCTAAAAAGTTGTAGACTTAGAGGTTGTTCAAATCGTTTACATCACATTTTTGACAAAAACACGTTTTGTATAATATATCATAAAAAAGATCAATCAATTAGTTTCAATTTTTGTAAAGATAATGCACAGAAAGCAAATATTTGGTTTTTTATTCTTAGTCCAAGGGGCATAAATTTGATCTATTGTACCCCAAATCAACTTGATCAAGATATTCATATAATAATATACTGTTCACTAAATTTCATTTCATTATGTCCACCATCTGCGAAGAAAATGAATGGATACTGTTGTTTGACCAAACAACCGACAAACAGACAGAAAGACAGAAGCAAAACCCTTTTTATACACCCGCTTCGGAGCGAGGGTATACTGCTTTACCTTTGTGTGCTGGTCTGTCTGACGTATGTTTGTCCGTAACCAATGATATATTACTCAGCAACTATTAACTGCAGATTCTTGAAATTTTAAAACAATCTTTGTTTAGCTATACCATAGGTTGGGATTCATCATTGTATCATGAAATTTCCTGTTAAATGACAACTTCCCTAATTTTAACCTAAGTTTTCGTCAAAGTTTTTTTCAGCAACTATCATTTGCCGGAAAATGGAATTCTAACTCTTAATTTTAAATTGGAAGAGAAAAGGTAACATAATCCAGATGAAATCTCAGATGAAACAAAAGTACAAATCTCTCTCTTCCCTCTCATTTTTGTATTGAGTTAATCTCGATTTAAAATAAATATACTTAAATTCTTTCATCATGTGTTGCATTTTTTAAAAATTGCTTAAACAATGTACATGAAGTTAAAGGTAAAAAGAAATGGCTGTGAAATTTGACCTAGATAATCTCATGATCAATAACTATAACAAAAAATTCATTCTAGTACTTACAACCTCTGCAAAGAAAATGAACTGAAACAGTTGGTGGATCGACCGACCGACAGACAGACGGAAAGCTGCAAAGCAATACGCCCTCACTTCAAAGGAAGCATGATAGTCATGTAAAAATGATTTTAAAACTGTTGTAACATACGAATAATTTATTTTATTATCTTAAAAAGAAATATGCAGGAAATAAATTGATTGTGATAATTCTCGATAAAATAGTTGAAAAACTGAGATGAATCTTGAAAGATACTTTTCAAAAGAAATTTCTCCTGAGAGGTAAATTAAACAACATTGTTTCGGACAAACTGTAAAAAATATACTTGAATATTGTTTTGATATAGTAGAGAGCCTTGTTCTGCAGTCGCCCTAGTGTAATCAGTAAGTACGTTCGTCCGACATCACTTGTCCGAACCAAATATACTCTACCCTATGACAAATCTGAATCATATTTCCCCAACATATAAGTGTTTGCAGTCTTCAGACCTCAACAATCTTGTCTAGACAAAACTTTTGTTACCCTTTTTACCTACATTGCTCATATAAAATGCTTGTTAGAAATGGTATGCAGTGACCTTGAATAATAAATAAATAAATTGGTCATGGATTAAGGTCATACAATATATAATTGAAATTAATCTATTAAAAAACAACAACATTGGTTTAAAGAATTAATATAAAACAAGCCTTTTTTAAAACCATTTTGGAAACAGTAATGACATCTTTGTCATCTGTTCTTTAGTATATTATTCTCAAGGCAACAACAGTCAGTTGTGGCGCGCTTCCCTATCAGGGTTGGCCACGTGGCTTCTCCGTTCTCTGATGTGAGATTTTCTGTCAGTCTGGATTTGGAATTGTTCGTCTCGACATATTCAAAAAGGTAGCCCTCTTTTCGTATATAACGGTCTTTGATCGCCACGATCAGCATTCGCTATAAAGTGAATGACAGATTGACCAAGATAGATGGTCGACTGCCATGGCGTCACTGCTGTCTTTGATTAAGTATTGAGCTATCTTAAATTTTCCTTTCCCTAGCACAAGAAGCAAATATGTTTTGCCAGAACTGTCTTTACTGTCTATCAAAGAATCTGTAACATAGAATATAAAACCATAATTTCAAACTTGCTTCAAAATGTTCTTAAATAGACTTAGTTATTTCTACATTGATTGATGTAATAATGTTTTGGATTTTTTGTTTCCATACTTGCTTTATGCTTTTGACAATCTCTGTACCGTTTATTAAAGCTGCAACTTTTCTCTTCGCTCGCCATATTAACATCAGCGTGTGCCATTAATAGCAATAGAATCTCCATTTTGCCATTTACTGAAGCAGTGAACACTAGTGGCTCTCTACTATCATTAGATATATTGATCTGATATCCATTCCTAGCTTAGGACACAGTTTCAACACAGAAACGTCTTTATTCACAACTACTTGGTGCAGAGAGAGATCTGAGATGAAGGTTTTCATTTTTTTTTTACCTTTAAGTGCGTGTGACAGTTATTGAATAAGTTGTTAAAATGAAATGATAGTAGAAGATAGAATCTGCTTTTTTATGGCTTCCAACTGTTTTTATTAGCATTGTTTTACAATTTTCCATACATTTAGCAAATGTCATTGAATAAAACTTAATTGATGCAAGCTAATACAAAACGAAAGAGCATAAAGATTTGTCGCATATTGTATGTTGTTGTATACTGCTGATATTCATTGAATTGGCATAAGAAAATATTTTATTGTTCATTTTTAAAAGATATTATCAAAAAAGATACTTGCCGTTTAGTTTTTATTTTTTCTTTATTTGAACTCCATTTTTGAGTAAAAGGAAAATGTAATGCAAATCAATAGCTAATCTCAATAATAAAAGGTAATCCACGTAATGATATATTTTTTGAATCACATTTGATGTAATACAAAGAACTACCTATATCTCAATAATAAAAGGTAATCCACGAATGATATATTTTTATAATCAAATTTTTAAGAAATAACATACCTGTAAAATTCTAGGATGACAGTTCAAACCAAAACCTGATTTGTACTGAATGAATTAAAACTGAATGAAATCTAAAAAAAAAATACTTGTCATTTCAGGTATTTAGATGTCCGATAAACATAATCTGTAGCACAATTAGAATATAAAATCGTACTGCTTTGTTTTCAAATAAAATATAAGTAGGCAGAAACGTACTAAATCAAGTAAATTTTTATACTACTTATTTTTTTTTTCATTTTCATTTTTTTTTATCAAAATGTTGAGATGAGTGAAATTTTGTTTTGTGAATAAAGTTATGAACGCATGTTTTGTTTGTAAGAAATATATATGGTTTAGGGTAGAATCAACATATGATATGTCATATAGCAAGCATTCTAAAGTTATTGTATATGTCTTTTACTATTTACAATTTATTATACCCGCACTTTCTAAAGAAAGTTCGGGTATATTATTGTTACTGGGTTCCGTCCGTCCGTCCGTCTGTCACTTTTTACTTTCTCAATCTTCTCTTACATCTTAAAAACCAGCAAACTGAACTCTTGGAGTTTGATTTGGGGTATCATGTTGTTTTGTAAAAAGGTTTAAAAAATTCTCTGATAGTCCTGGGGGTCAAATAATTGGTAAAAAATGACGTTTTTTCACAAAAAACCTTCTTCCTCGAACTCCTCCTACATTTTCAATAGTAGACAAATCATCTTTTGGAATATGGTTTAGGGTATCCTATAGATGCGCAATAAGGTTTCGGAATTTTCAATTTTGTCCTTGGGGGCATTTAATGGCTGAAAAATGACGGTTTTTTTACAAAAAAACTGGTTTCAAAAACGTCATTTTTTTTTGGCAGTAGCCAAATGATCTTCTAGAATATGATTGGGGGTGTCATATTGAGGCGTGATCAGGTTCCAGAATTTTGTTTTATTAAGGGGATCAGTGGGCAACAAAAAATGACGTTTTTTTGCAAAAAAAGTATGGTTCCCAGAACTCCTCTTACAACTTTTGTAGTAGCTACGTCATCTCTTGGGATATAATTGGGGCTGTCCTATAGATGTGCAATAAGGTTTTAAAAATTTAAATTTCATCCAGGGAGTCAAATAGTAGCAGAAAATTGACGTTTATCACTTCAAAAAACCCCATAGATCCAAGAGCTCCTCTTATGATTTAATGGATAGACACATCATATCTTGGGATATGATAGGGACTGTTCTATAGATGTGCAATAAGGTTTTAAAAATTTAAATTTCATCCAGGGAGTCAAAATGTAGCAGAAAATTGACGTTTATCACTTCAAAAAACCCCATAGATCCAAGAGCTCCTCTTATGATTTAATGGATAGACACATCATATCTTGGGATATGATAGGGACTGTTCTATAGATGTGCAGTAAGATTTTAAAAATTTAAATTTCATCCAGGGAGTCAAAAAGTAGCAGAAAATTGACGTTAATCACTTAAAAAAAACCCATAGATCCAAGAGCTCCTCTTATGATTTAATGGATAGACACATCATATCTTGGGATATGATAGGGACTGTTCCATAGATGTGCAGTAAGGTTTTAAAAATTTAAATTTAACCCTGAGGCCCATTACCTACATACCTTTTGACGCCCTTTAAGGATCAAGAATATATATGGTTAAGGGGTGGGGATCTCAACCGTTTTTGAGATATTCATGCACTTCCTGTTCGAGGGGGGTCATGACCACCCCCGGGGCCGATGACCTAGATACTGTTTGACACAAGGAACAAGAATATATATAGTTTAAGGGTGGGGATCTCAACTGTTTTGAAGATATTAAGGGACTTGCTGTTTGAGGGGGTCAGGACCACCCACGGGGCCCATGATCTACATAACATTTGATGCTCCTTGACATCAGAAACATGAATATATATGGTTTAGGGGTCATGATTATAACAGTTTCTGAGATATATGGTAATTTCAAATTCCTAGGGGGTGGGGATGACCCCAGGGGTCAGATCTAATAAACCCTATATATTGCCAGTTACAGTCAATATATGATTATGAAAACCCTATATTATTATCTTTGTCCGTTTTCAAGTTACCATTTACAATGAGTCTACGATTCTTCCTACAAGGTTCAATGTTAGACCCCACACCCTTTGACACCCCCCTCCCGCCCGAAAAGTGGTTGTCTAACCCAAAATGAGAAAAATCAAACCAGGGTGCACAACTAGATATGCAGGCCTATCATATCCTAGAGTTTTGTACTATTCTGTTCAGCCATCTCTGAGAAACAAGTTCAGAGCGGGAAAGAAGAAAAAGAAGAAGATGAAGAATAACAATACATGTATTAAGAACTGTACAAAAACAATAAGTCTCCAAATTTCATTCGGGAGACTTAATAATAAAGATTAAATAGAGATAGGATCATCCAACATCAATAATTTA
This sequence comes from Magallana angulata, assembly GCF_025612915.1. Taxonomy (NCBI): domain Eukaryota; kingdom Metazoa; phylum Mollusca; class Bivalvia; order Ostreida; family Ostreidae; genus Magallana; species Magallana angulata. The sequence continues at coordinate 27,599,818 of NC_069117.1, read as the reverse complement.
AAGATAATTGACAATTTCTGATTCTAAGGGGGTCAGGATGACCCCTTAGGGTCATGACTTACATGCCATTATGATCTGATGCGCCATGACCTAAGGAGGAATAATATCTTTGGATTAAGGTGGGGATCTCAATGGTTTTTATGATATTTGATAATTTCAGGAAGAGCACTTGGGATCATGACCTACATACCATCTGAAATGCCTTGAACAAAGAAACAATAATATAATATGTACATGATATATGATTCAATTTAAGAACCCAGATATAGATCAATCATCTATGTTTTGTAATACTTCCTATGTATATATACATGTATTAGTTTGTGTTTTGTTCTATACTATTCATTTTCATGACTTTAGTATGGCTTAGTCTTATTTTAAATTACATTAAAAAATTGTCAAATATATTACTTGGAACCCCCATCCCCAAACAAACTCAAATATAAACCGTTATATATAAATGATTCAAATTATAAATGTTTATACTCCACATTCAACCCCCCCCCCCCAATCTAACCTGGTTCTAAAGATTCAGTCTTCATAATACATTCTTACATGTGTACAGTAGCAAATTTCAAACCATTGGTTGATTGCTTTTTCTTTCCTGATGCACATTAACATTTTGGAAATTGCTTAATTCAATTTTCCGTGGGGTCAGAACAGTCCCATAAGGTCATGACCTACATTGTATTTGATGCATTATGATACATTAAGAAAGAAATACTCCTTCCTTCCTATTATAACTCATATAAAAATGATAATTGTCTACACTTACTTACATGTAATACACAAATTTAATAAGAAGTTGTTTATACAGGGTCAATATGGGGTCAACTCAATAGTGCAAGTCTGACAAATGAAAAAAATAACTTTTGCAACTAAAATGACAGAAACTTTACAAATGCGATAGGATAGGCAAGGATGATAAGCTTATCTAAATATTAAAAGATGATGATACAGTATGCTGTCAAAGGGAGATCACATTTAGAAAGTGAAAGTAGAACTTCTGTATGCTGGCATCTCATTATATTGTGCTACTGCTACTACATGTATTATGCTTACCTATATTGGTCAACATCATAATGATAATCCAATTAAAACACAATAATGAATTCCTTTAGCTGATCTTAACTAATTCTTTTCTGCGTATGGAAAACACAGACATGTATGTAATGACATGTATGTATACAATCGAAGAGCTGGGTAAAACTAGTACCCGCTAATGAGACCTGCAGACCTGTGTTGTGTACGTACCTTCAGACAAGATCAGTTATTTGTAACATGCATGTATTTTTATGACCTATTCTTCAAATCCACTTGCACTATTTTATTAGGTAAATAACAGCTTTAAGGTGGTGCAGGACACTTGCATATTGTGATGTATACTTCCTATTGAGATAAACAATAAAGTATATTAAATACTAATTAAATATTTACCCCCCAAATAATGTTACCTAACATTGAAGCGCAATGGCTTAGAGCGTTTACATGTCTGTAAGAGCATTGGGGTCCAAGGTGTATTTTTGGTAATTTTACAATTGATATAAATGAAGGGGGGGGGGGGTCTGGACCCCTCACTCTCACCCCTTCTCTAAATCTGTGCACACGATGATGTACATGTAGGTACACAGAAGCAAATCTGAAACCGACAACCGCCACGGGGAGGGGGCATAATTTAATTTTTAATTTTGTTTGTAATCATTATATAGACCATTATACTTTCTATGACATGAAATGTTAAGATTATTGATTAACTGAAAATTCACTGCAAACAGTTCAACCCCAAATTGCACATAAAGTGCTGCTCATGTGTATTATCATATGGGAAGGGATCTCATCCTTCAGTTATGAAAATTATAATTTTTAAATGTATTACCGGAGCTTGCATGTGGCCTTCATTTTTAATTAAAATGGTACAAAACAGTGTTATTTAGGGGCAAACACTTGATGCGGGTATTACTGTCTAATGACAGCATCTAGTTTTTAATTGTCAACGAGTCCATTGAGGTGTAATTGGATACATCCATATTCTGCGTATTTCCTACCGAAATGAAAAAGAAAATCAAATATAATTTAATAATTTTTTCTTTCCCAAAATTGTGACCTTATAGCTTAGAGCATTGGGTTAGCTACAAATCCGTCTGTAAGTTCAATTCCGTCTGTAAGTTCAATTTCCGCTTTTTGTCAAATATCGTTAAATTGAATATTCTGGAACGGTGAGAACATTTTAATTATAATGTACTCTTATCCACATATTTATCGAGAGGTGGCTAATACAACTTTCAATGCATAAATATATGCACTTGAAATTTAAATGAATAAAATATAGTTCATCCCTTTTGTGTAATGTTGTCAAATAAACATAAACCGAAGGACAAATTAGATAAGAAAACTAGATACGATCTCGTTACGAGTAACGAGTAGGTCTTCCGTTCAATTTTTTTAACGAAACCATTAAAATAACAATGAATTTCAGAATTTCCACTCAACCACTCCCTTTCAGATAAGGAAAACGATTGTCAATACCCCTTAAAATGCTTGACAAAGTGTTTTGCTTTTTCACATACAGCACATAAAATTTCTAATTACGTTATCAGTGGGTGTGGCAGTGAGTTTTACAAACTGATATTGTTACGATCAACAAATTTGCTTCTATAATGCTTTACAAAATCTTGATAGTTTTTAAGGTATGTGTAAGAGACTTTACGAGTGTCTTGGCCCCTAATTTAAGGGGCCAGCCCCTTTCCCTAGAGTTCATTCAAAAGGTCCCATGAATACTAACATTTTTTGTTCTTACAACCATCGAAAATTGTTCTTCATTTTTTAGATACAAATGATTGAATATTTTAGGGGCCAGCCCTTTAGATCCTTAATGGGGACAGACATTGGTGCTTTGATTAATGGAATCGATTAAAATCATCAATGGAAACATTTTCTTTTCTTAAATGCTTAACAAAATATGTCTCCTTTTTTAGATATATTGCGTCAAAGTTTAAGTACTTTTGCCCCTAAAAATCCCTTATTACGCAATAAATTGGCGTGGCATTGATTTTTTCTGATATATATTGTTACGATAAACAACTTTGCTTCTATAATGCATTATAAAATCTTTATTGTTTTTAAGTTATTTGTAATAGAGTTTACGAGTGTCTTGGCCCCTAATTAAAGGGGTCAGCCCCTTTTTCCTGATTTCTTTGAAAAGGTCTTCACGAGGCCAGGTCTAATTTGTTCTGCCCTAGATTTTTGGATGAAACTTTTTACATGAATTTCTACTAATATAATTATTATTTTAAGATTAAAAATAAGACAGTTACCACACCGTTTCTTTAGTGGGTCATCTCAAGGTGTGTTAATCTTTAACATAGGACCCTATGGGATTTTGTTTGAAATGTATCATTTTTGCACATTTTTTACATTTTTTTTAAACTTCTGCCCTAGGGATTTCTTTTTCTGTTCTACGTATTAAAGTTATTGCTAAAAGGCATCAAATGGTCAAATAAAAAAAACCTTTTACCTCCTGGTTTGTTCCAGGGGTCTTATCAAAGTTGATTTTTGTATGCCAAATTTCCCAGATTAGTCAGATAATGGCTATTTTTTATTTGACAAAGGCGGAAAAGGTGATCTATATAGTATTATTAAAACATGCAGACATATTCAAGTAATAACAACATATATAACATCACATATTAAGGGTCATTATGGTTACTGCCTGAAATATATGAATTAAGCTATATTTAGGCGGGTTAAGAAAACGTGACAGAGGGCTAGGCTTGCTGAACCCTTTTCACGTTTTCGACCCGAGCCCAAATATAGCTAATACTTCGAGACATTAATGTTTAATCCACAATATAACATTAATTTTACGCATCAAACGAGCTATTTTCAACAATTTTCGCTGAATGTCTGCAGTTGAAACTATCACGCCATGGCGTCAACCCAGCAAAAAGATGACGTCACAATACAAATGAAACGCTGCGCGAAAGCGTGCGTACTCGTTCTGTACTCGGCCTCGTTAAGAATACTAACATTTTTTGTTCTAACGCGCATCTAAAATTGTTGTTCATTTTTGAGATACAAATGTTTGAATATTTTAGGGGCCAGCCCTGTAGATCTCTAAGGGAGACAGACATTGGTGTTTTGATAAAGGGAATCGATTTTAATCATAAATGCAAACATTTTCTCTTCTATGATGTTTAACAAAATATGTCTCATTCTCTAGATATATTGCGTCCAAGTTTAAGTACTTTGGCCCCTAAAAATCCCTTATTACGTAATAAAGGGGCGTGGCAATAATTTTTTCTAATAGATATTGATATTATCAACAACTTTGCTTCTATAGTGCATTACAAAATCTTTATCGTTTTCAAGTTATCTGTAATACACTTTACAAGTGTCTTGGCCCCTTAAAAAAAGGACCAGCCCCTTTTTGTTGATTTTGTTGGAAAGAGCATTTGATTCTCTATCACTTTCTTTTTTTGCATGTCTTAACAAAATATCATCTAATAAAAAGATACAGATCAAAAAGTCCGAAAAATATGATTCAAAATTCGTACCCAATTTTTGTGCCCAGGCAAGCTCCAAGAAATGGCGCCACTGGCGTAAAGCAACATAATAGTGCATAACTTCAAACTTTAGAAAACTTATCCTGAAAGTGTCATAGTCATACATCTGATAGTTTCTGAGATCAACTCTGCACAAAATAGGTCGTACCAATGTACAAAATGGCCGATGAATCGGTACCGGAAGTGATGACAACAAAAATTTCTAAAACATATAAAATTCAGATCACGTCTCATCACCTGTGAAAAAATGGTTGAAATCAGTCCAATAGTTTCTGAGAAATCGCTTAACAAAATATGTCTTCTTCTCTAGATATATTGCGTCAAAGTTTAAGTACTTTGGCCCCTAAAAATTCCTAATTACGTAATAAACAGGCGTGGCAATGATTTTTTCTTATAGATATTGTAACGATCAACAACTTTGCTTCTATAATGGATTACAAAATCTGTATCGTTTTTATGTTATTAATGATAGAGATTTTTAGTGTCTTGGCCCCTAAATAAATGGGCCAGCCCCTTTTTCTTGATTTTGTTGGAAAGAACTTTTGATTATCTACCACTTTTGTTATATATGTCTTAACAAAAAAACAACTGATAAAAAGATACAGATCAAAACGTATGAAAATTTTGAATGAAAATTCGTACCCAGAATTCTGTGTCTCAGTGAGCTCCAAGGAATACAGCCACTGAAATAAAACTTAATAGGGCCTAACGTCAAGCTATATTCTATATATCCTGAAAGTTTCAAAGTCATATCTTTGATAGTTTCTGAGATCATCTCTGCACAAAATAGGTCGTAAATCGGTACCAGATGTGACAACGTTAAAAATTTCAAAAACATATAAAATTCAAGTCACGTGCCATCAACTGTGAAAAAATGGTTAAAATCCGTTGAATAGTTTACGAGAAATCGCGTGCACAAAATTTGGAGAGAAAAAATAATAATAACTAGATACGATCTCGTTACGAGTAACGAGTAGGTCTTCCTTGCGATTTCTGTTTTAAATCATACCATGAATAATCGATACAATTTCAGAATTATCCCCCCCCCCCACACACACACACACTTTCAGATTATGTATACAAATCCCTAATTACGTAATAAATGGGTGTGACAATGAGTTTTCCAGATGGATATTGTTATAGTACTTTGGCCCCTAAAAATCCCTAATTACGTAATAATTGGGAGTGACAATGATTTTTTCAGATAGATATTGTAACGATCAACAATTTTACTTCTAAAATGCATTAAAAAATATCTATCGTTTTTAAGATTGTAATAGAGTTTACGAGTGTCTTGGCCCCTAAATAAAGGGGCCAGCCCCTTTTTCTAGAGTTCATTCGAAGGTCTTACGAATAATGACAGTTTTTGTTCTTACATCCATCTAAAATTGTTGTTCATTTTTTAGATACAAATGATTGAATATTTTAAGGGCCAGCCCTCTAGATCCTAAATGGGGACATACATTGATGTTTTGGTTATTGGAATTGATTAGAATCATCAATACAGATATTTTATCTTATACAATGTTTCACAAAATATGTCTCCTTCTCTAGATATATTGCGTCCAAGTATAAATACTTTGGCCCCTAAAAATCCCTAATTACGTAATAATTGGGCGTGGCAATAATTTTTTCTGATAAATATTGTAACGATCAACAACTTTGCTTCTATAATGCATAACAAAACCATTATCGTTTTTAAGATATTTAAAATAGAGTTTACGAGTGTCTTGGCCCCTGATTTAAGGGGCCAGCCCCTTTTTCTTGACTTTTTCGGAAAGAACTGTTGATTATCTACCACTTTTGTTATATATTATTTAACAAAATGTCAACTGATAAAAAGAAACAGATCAAAACGTTTTACAATTTTGAATGAAAATTCGTACCCAATTTTTGTGCCTAGGCGAGCTCCATGAAATGGCGCCACTGGCGTAAAAAATATAATAGTGCACAACTTCAAACTATAGACTACCTATCCTGAAAATTTCGTATTCATATCTTTAATAGTTTCTGAGATCAGCTCTGCACAAAATAGGTCGTAAAAAGATGGAAAATCCGCCGTAACTCAGTACCGGAAGTGACGATCTCAAAATTTTAAAAAACGTCTAGAATTATGACCACTGGCAATCATCTGTGAAAAAATGGTCAAAATCAGCTGAATAGTTTCTGAGAAATCGCGTGCACAAAATTTGTGGAAAAAAATAATAATAAGAAACAGTACGAAAACAATAAGGTCTTCCGTTGGAAACGGAAGACCTTAATTATACTGTTTTGGTTTTAAATAAAATATAACATGCGAGTGGATTTATAATTAAAAATCAATTCACATGTGCTTTTCCTCATTTCTTTTTCCTGATTTGTTTCAGGGACACAAACGATTCTTATTGTCAAATTTGAAGATCACGTTTTTAATCGCATGTTCATTAGAACTGATGATTATATATAATATTCAGCTAATTGAATAACTATTTGATACATAATTGACTTGAAGCGCTGTGGTTTTGGTTATGACAATTCGTTTGTTAATCAAATCAGAGGAGTCAGAGGGTTAACTTCAAAAACAGAATCGCTCGAATACAAACTTATCCACAACTGGTATGGTTTTTTTCTCAACTTTAAACCAGACACACAGCAAAGCTAGCCGTTCAGCACGACACACTAATTTCTGCCATATAACAAACATTTTAAAAGTATTGTATATAAAAGTGTAATGTGACACATCCATTTTGTGCGTACATGTACTTCCTATTGATATAAGCAATAAAATCAAGTATTATTTTTTTTCTTTTCCAAAATAGTGACCGTAAATCAATAGATTAACTACGAATCTGTAAATCATAAGATCGATTCCCGGGTTTTGGTCATATATTTTAGAATTTAAAATTCTAAAACCATGAAAGCATTTTGATCAAAATATACTTTTTATTCACAGAAGTCCCATGCTACCTTAAAGCAAAACATGCCGGCACCCCGAGTTTAAAAAAAAATGTTGTCCTCATTGACCTGGAGATTTCCATGAAAATTGAAACACCATTCATAGGATGGTTCGCACGATTTTCAGGTGAAATATTAGGTAAACGTGAGTTTTCCATCTTTTCCTTTGTTAACATTTGGAGGGATGTTTGGAAATTATTGAAATATTCACTTTTTCTCCCTTTGGGGAAAAAGATAAACCATTAATATTTCACAGAAAAGTAAACCAGTATACCATTAATCATAAATGTGAAAATGTCCCGTTAGCGGTATTATAAGATCATTCGTGGTAAGCTTAAAATATCCACTGACTCAGGAGCAATCTTCAAACTCATCGCAACATCATTTTAGCGCGTTTCCACGCTCCTTTCCTTTAGCCACCTCGCATACAAGCGAGAAACATAAATTATTCTTCATTTCTCACCCTTTGTTTTCATTTTAGGATATCAACAATTACTTATTCTCCCCATTCTTGATTTTTAATTTTAAAAAATGGGTTATTTCTAAGTCACCTTGCTGTGAAACGTCTCATACGGTCATTCTGTATTAATATTTTACAACTATTGACAACAATTTTCGTATAAAATGTAAAAAATTTAATTCATTTGTTTTATTTGTAGTTAAAAAATAACTAAAACAGAATAATCTATTCATTTATACTTATTTTAATTAAATGAGAAATTTCACTCCATTTAATGGAACAGTATTTTTGATACCCGATTTTAAAAACAGCATGAAACATGATGTCGCACGCACATTTTATAGAAATATCCCCATCTTTATATCACTCTTCGTATATTGTGCCTTTCACCTCACAATTTAAAATGTAGCTGAACCACTTAATATCTTGTTTTCTCTCATTTGTTCGAGAATCATTTTTTTTTAGTTTTCTTTTTTTACGGAAAATAATCATGTAGCAATGGCGTTGATTTAATATCAAAGAATGTGTCGGTTTTACTACCATACAGAATAGTTTAGTTATTAGTATGCACTATGGCTACTCAGTTATTATTTTCCATAGACTGTGAATACAGTAACTGTTTTTAGTTTTTCTTACTATCAAGAAACCAGGTTAAAGTTTTGCTTAACTTCCTTTCTCTTATACTCTCAATGCAGACATTTATATGGTAAAAACGCATCTGATGTGCCAATGTTACAGCTCCTCGAAAGGATGAATTACGTATGGTGATAATGGTTGGACGGGGTCAACGTAGACGGAGTAGTCTTTTGCATTACTTGTGCTTTTTTCATTTTGGTAAACACTGTTTTCTCGTAGCAATCCAGCATCAAGACGGAGGCCTTCAACTGAACAAACCATTCATGTATGAGCAATAATTTCGTGAGTTGTCTTTATACAATGATATTTAAAAAGGGTGTACTCAGTACAATGTAATTTAATGTAAATGGGTTAACATAAATCTACTGATAGTTTCTTTTCTATTTATTTTTAAATGAAGGAAAGATGTGTTAAAACAACAACAAAAAATATGTACAATGCATACTGGTTTCATTCTTAATTCTTTACACTGTTAACATCATTAAACACATTGAAATAAAAAACTGACAATTTTTATCGAAATCAGGATTTAACAATTCACCCATTGTTCGTTTGCATGTCTTGAAGAATTCTATTTCCAAAACATGCGCTTGTGTAATGAAGATCTTCCTCATCAATTTTATCCTATCCTTGTATGTAAGGTTATAGCTAAAGCTATTACAGGACATGGAAATAAAGACTTGGCTTGTACAGTAGCATATCTAGAAAGAGTCAGAATTTTGTCAGTAACCGGAATTAAATCGGTCATCTTTTTTTCTATTCACTTCAAGCATGTTCGGTTATGCTTACGTGTGCATGAAATTCCTATTGGAATTTTTGTGGCACGATTCACCGTTAACTCAATATAACGCTGCATAGCCCAAGCTCGGCGGATATACTGACGTCATTCAGCAAAATGTTGCTTTCATGTTAAAGTCTGCACAGGCACAGACTAATTCTAGAATTCTCATAGAATCATGCTTTTGGTTTTAAATGTTAGCTTCAGTTTATGAATCAAATTTCTGTATTTTGACTCCTTCATTTTGTTGCATGTAAAGCCGTCAGGGCACATCCAACTCTCACAATCCTTCAATACGTATCCACAACAGATAAGGGTTTTTACGATTTTCGAAGACCCATAACAATCAGCGTTTGCCACGAAAAAAAGAGCAGACTGGCCAAGATGGTCGACTTCATTCACGTCGCTTCCATGCTTGATCAAGTATTCTGCAATGTTGAATTTTCCAGTCTCTAGTGCTAACAACAATGATGTTTTGCCTGAATTGTCCTTGCTGTCTACCCGAGCACCTATAGTAAAAAAGCAAAAAAATTAGTTGCCAAACATACGTATTTTCTAAAAAATGCAAATATTTGGATCCTTGTTCGATAGAAATGAATATTCATTTTCAATGGACATACCTGATTTAATTAGTTTTTTGACCATGCTCATATCGTTCATTTCTACAGCAATCATGAGAGCTGTTCTTCCATCTTCACTCGCCAAATTGACATCAGAGTGACTCAATAGGAGGACCAGAGTTTCCATATCACCATTTACGATAGCAGTAAACAACAGTGGTTCTCCATTAGCATCAAACATATTTGTATCGACTCTAGATCTAAAACATTCCTTTAGTGAAGTGATATCTCCATTTACAACTGCTTGTTGAAGAGAAGGTGTTGAAATTGATGTTTTCATTTTTTGATTTTCTTCTGATGGCTAACTGAAGCTTTTGTTAGAATGATATGATGATTGCACAGTTGATCTGCTTTTATATGTGTCTCGTTTGTTACATTTACATATTCTAACGTTTTCCTTCCACACAACAGATGCGATTGGTTAAAGTTTCATTGAAACAAACAAATACAAATAGACCGAGCATTTACATTCGCTGCGAATACTACGTTGCGGTTAGCCGCATTTTTTTAATTAATTGGTTCAAGGAGAAATATATTGACTACAAATTGTTTCCATGTCCAGACACATAATAAATAAAGTGAGTAATATTAGTAGGCGAATTCTACTAGTCAAAATTTATATAATTATTTTATGAGCAGTTGCTCTGATAACATTAAACCGCCAGCTCATTTTTTAAATATAAATACTTTTCACCCGGTATAAATGAGAGGTATTCGATAATTTCAATTTATTGGATTATTATGATATTTTGTTTGAAAAACATTCATTCATGATGGGGAGTTCAAGAGTCGGATTATTTATACCCCAGCTCCATTGGTCAAAAATTGTAAACGCTTTGTAATAATTTTTGTAAACGCTTTGTAAAAAGAGACCTTTCATGGTAAATCTTTAATGATATTAATAGATTCAATAATAATGTACATAAAATGCAAACCGTTTATTTCTACAAGTATACAATATACAGGAAACTAGCGAAAATTTCTTAAAATTGAACACATAATAAATTAATATTGCCAAGGGACAACTTACCATGTAGTTTTAAAGATGAAGCTAATGGAAGACACAGCAGTGAATTTCAAAATTTACCATCAGGACAATATGAACAAAATAACAATACATGAGTTTATCTCCCACGAGTGTCATAGTACAGAAGATTTATTATCAAATCAATACATTTAAGCATGTGGCCGTATCGACCCCTCCTTAGGTTCAAACCCCTGGCCAAGGGGCCATGAATGTCATGATTTTCGTAGGTATCTACTTGGACATCATAACATTATATTTAGTTCTTCTCAGATATATGTTGGAGTAGGGAAGAAGATTTTAGATTTTGAAGCATTTTCACCAGATGGCAATATTAACCCAGCCGTAAGGCCTGAACCGCTGACCCAGGATCCATAATTAAGTTCAGTAGAGGACTTCATGGACATCAGAATCGTGTGTTTAGTTTTTCACCAAAAGACAAAATTAAGCAGAATGAGCAACTTAAAGAAGATTTTCTAAAAGTTAATGTAAATTCACAATAAGGCTACCTTATCCACACCATAGGGCCAGAGCCCCTGATTCATTAATTTAAGCAGAGGACTTTATGGAAATCTTTACCTTTTTTTTTTTTTTTTTTGCAGTTTTTTTTTTTTTACAAAAATGCATGAGAGCAAATTAAAGAAGATTTTCTAAGAGTTAATAAGATTCATAATACGGCTACCTTACTCCCACCAAAGGGACTGAACCCCTAATCCAGGGGTTATCAATTTAAGCAGAGGGCTTTATGGAAATCTTTACCCTGCATTCAGTTTTCCTCAGATATGTATAAGAATAAAGAAGGTTTTGTAAGATTTGAAACGTTTTCACCAGGTGGACATATTAGTCCCACCATACGGCCTGAAGCTCTGTCTAAGGGGTCATGAATTTAGTAACTTAGGTAGAACACTATGTGGATATCAGATTTGTGCATTTAGATTTTGCTCAAATATGCAGGGGAACAAAGAAGATAATTCAATATTTGATACATTTTTTATTATATGGACAAATTGGCCCCATTATTGAGTCTGAATCTCTGACCCAGGGGCCATTAATTTTATAATGATGGTAGAGGGCTTCATGGAAAACTATTCATCATGTTCCTCCCAACCTGTGTGGAAGTAGAGAGGACAATATTTGAAATTTGTTCTTTTTTGGCATATTTGTTCCCGTGTCTATGTAAGGCCCCGGACATTTTATGATCATAAATTTCCTAATTTATGTTTATCTTATCCTAGAATGATTCTAACCAAAAATGGTAATAATTGGCCTTGTAGTTTTCAAGATGAGGTTAAAAATGTAGAATGTTTAACGCACGACCGACGACGCACAACGACGGAGAAGCACCGTTGACCTTATAGACTCAAGTGTCTTAAAGAAATGGAAAAAATGACATGTACAGTGTCGATTATAACCAAAAAGATTGGTCATGGTGTACCTCAATTATTTGATATATTGATTTCTTACAATTGTAATTGATATCATAAGATATTTTCTTACATTGGTATTCTTTCTGTTTTTCAATTAACCGAAACATTGCTAAATTTTGATACATACATGTATGTATGATATTACTATCCGAAATTTACTGGTTTTTTTTTAATCTTTAACTTCCAACTAGGTAATGTACCAAACCGTCAAACCATATGTTCATGTAGTTTTGCAGCATTCAAAATATGTAACTTGATTTATTTTTTTTTTTTTTACAAATTGCTAACATTCTGCGAAATAAGACTAGATGCATGTATCATTGCAGTTCAACTTCAGACATGTTCATATCCGATGCACATGTCAGACATTTCATAAGATTTTAATCTTACGTAATGATACGTAATTTATACCAATCGAGATTACGAATTATTTCAATAAATTGTGTAATAAGCAAACTATTTCATTTTAATGATATAGTCTTATGTTTAAAGATTGTGACAGTGGCAATTAATTTAGACCATCATTTGTTTGACAAAGGACTGAATTTGTCCTTATCTTATCATGAATTTAACGCATGATCATGAATGTCAATGTCTATGCATTTAAAAAGTCAGTTATCTCCATTTAGATTTTCTTTATAAATGTAATCACATTTTAATATTTTGTAGTTTTAATTATGTTTGTTCATTTGTTTATCAAGTCTTTAGGGGGTTCCCGGTTAACATTTCTTTGTCTCTTGAATCAAAAGCAAATTAATAAAAAATCGTAACAGGTATCTGTTTCATGATCTATTAAGCATATTGTATATCAATGGTTGCTGAAAATAACGACGTTAAAAAATTAATAGGCTAATTAGATCTATACACAATTAAAGAGGAAAAGAAAACATAGTTATATACATATTACGTGGGGCTTGAAGTGCCACGGTAGCAATTTTTCCAATGTTTAAGGCGAAACCACATTTACTATCTGTTGTTTTTATTCTTATATTAGAAGTTTCGTGTCACCATCCAATATGATTTTATATATATATAAATTAAATAAAACACAAACTATTGTAAAACATTTAGGGTCCCTTCCTATAGTATTATAGGTTGCACAAAAAATTACAATGAGTAGTATACATTATGGGCAGTATACATGGAAATCCATCTAATTGTGAGATACAATAACATATCATGACGTGTCTAATCTAAAAAGTTTAAGAATTAGAGGTTGCTGAAATCTTCTATATCACATTTTTGGCAAAAACCCACTTTTTTTTAGAAATAATACTGTAGAAGCACCTGTATTCGTTGTGTTAAAATTTCGTTGTTTTTGAACCAATTACAATTTCGTTGGGATTTAATGTCGTCATATCATAATCTGTAAGATGTATTAAGTATCAACTCTGTATTTATGAATACTTGGATTAAATTCACAATGGGTTTTATTTCGTTGGTAAATACTTCCAACGAAAATAAAGAAATTCAATCCTCAACGATTATTTTTGCTTCTACATCATATCATATAATGGGGCAAAAAATTTGTTTCGGTTTCTGTAAATGAATGAACAAAAAGCAAATAATTGGATTTTTATTCCTAATTCAAGGGGCATAAAATTAATCCATTATACCAAAATCGAAATTGACCAAGATATTCATATAATAAAACTGTTCACAAAATATCATTTCAGTATGCATCCTTTGCGAAGAAACTGAACGGATACTGTTGGTGGACCGACCGACAGTCAGAAGAACAGAAGGTAACACCTCTGCAAGGAAAATTAATTGAAACAGTTTGTAGACTGACCGACCGAACTACCGACAGACAGACAGAAAGCAGCAAAGCAATTTGCCCCCCCCCCCTTTTTTCGAACGGGACATCATTATCATTATGTGAAAATAATTTCAAATATGTGTTGTATCAAACGAATTATTTATTTATTGTGATAATTCCTCGATAAAAAAAGTTCAAAACTGATATCAATTTTGGAAGATTCTTTTGAAAAGAAATTATCTCGAGAGGGGTAAAATTTTACACCATTGTTTCGGACAAACTTGAAAAAAAACATGCTTGGGTATTATTTTTGATATATTTTAGAGCCTCGTTCCGCAGTCACCCTTTAGTGTTCAGTATACAAATAAGTAGACTGAATGTTTTTGGTATGTTAATCTATCTTTTAAAAAACATTGGGTTAAAGGAGCATAGTCACGATTTGGGTCAAAAATTATTCTTCCGTTTTTAATGTTTACAATGCTTCAGTAAAGCATCTCTAATGGACAACCCAAAGAGTGTCAGTCTTCGTGTTATAAGCGAGATACATATCAGCTTACAATTCTTTGTCATGTAAACAAAGCTTTGTTTACGATTTGAATGTTGAAGTAGAAAATCCAATTTTAGACACAAAATTGATGTGATAAACGTTTAGAACTATTTATTTATTCTTAAAAAGAATTCCAACAGAGATCAATTAGCTTGAAAAAGAACTTTTATCGGAATATTGAACACATGTAAACAAAAACAGGACATGAGTTTTTTTTACTTGACAAACAATTGTAAGCTCTGTAACTTGCCTATAACGCTACGAATGACACCAAAATCTCTAACTAGACACCGTTTCAGTCCAGAACCTTCTTCATTCATTACTGCTTGGTGCAGAGAGAGATTTGAGATGAAGGCTTCCGCTTTTTTTTTCTTTAAGTGTCAGAGTAATTGAATAATTTGTCAAAATGATATGTTGGTAGAAGATTGCATCTGATTTTTTATGGCTTCCAACTGTTTTCGTTAGCATCGTTTTACAATTTTCCATACATTTAGCAAATATGATTGGTTGAAACAATATTGATACAAACTAATACAAAAAGGAAGAGCATTTAAATTTGTCGCGTGTTGTATGTTGTGGTTTACTGCTGATATTCAATTAATTGGCCCAAGGATGTATTAACAAAATATTATCCATTTAATGATGCTTGCCAACTAGTGTGTATTTTTTCCTTACTGAACTCGATTTGTAAGTGAAAGTAAAAGAAATATTTAATGCAAATCAATTCATATATATCAATGATATAAGGTTTTCAAAGTAATAATACATTTTTATAATCAAAATTTAAGGTAATTCTTTACTGGTAAAAGTGTAGGATGACATTTAAAACTCAAACCTGATTTGAACATAATTTATTTAAATTGAATGAAAAATTGAATAAAACATACATGTCATTTCACATGTTAAGATGTCCGATAAACATAATCTGTAGCACAATTAGCATAAGAAAAGCGTAATGCTTTGTTTTCAAGTAAAAACTACATGTAAGTACTCAAAAACTTAAAATAATTCTATATGCTTCTGATTTTTTTTATCTTCAAAATTTTTGTTATCAAAATGTTGAGATGAGAGAAATTTCGTTTTGTGTATGCAGTTGTAAACGCATCTTTTGATTGTAAGAAATATATCTATGATTAAGGGTAGAATCAGCATATCATATAGCAAGCATTTTAAAAGTAATGTTTATGTTTTTTAATAGTTAACAATTTTTAATTGTCAATGAGTCCATTAAGGCAAAATTGGAAATATCCATATGTAACGTACTTCCAATTTATAATTATAAATCAATTCACAGGTGATTTTCCTCATTTCTTTTTCCTGATTTGTTTCAGGAACACAATCGTTTTATAATGTAAAATTTGAATATCATGTTTTTAATCGCAAGATACATAATATTCAGCTTTATTCATTTCAGTGAATAATTTAGAACTATTTAATAGATAATTGACTTGAAATTGTGTGGTTTTTGTCAGGACAATTCGTTTGTTAATCAATTCAGATAGGTCCCAGTAACCACCAAAACAGAATCGCTCGAATACAAACTTATTCTCCACAACGGGTATGGTTTTGATACGAAATTATATTCCCAACCTGAAATCAGACACCCAACAAAGCTAGCCGTTCGACTCTACACTTGTTTCTGTAAAAGATCACCCTGTAATATAACAAGCATTGTAAAAGTGTTGCATATAAAAGCAATATGCGTCATCTCAATATTGTGTTATTAACATAAATAATACAATCAAGTATTATTTTATATTTTTTCGCGCAATTCGTGACCTAATAGTGTAAACCAATGTGTTAACTACGAATCTCTAAGTCATAAGATCGATTCCTGCGTTTTAGTCATATATCGTAAAATGCTACCTTAGAGCAAAACATGTTGGCACCCCCAGTTTATAAAAAGTGTTGTTTTCATGAGATTTCCATGAAAAGTCAAACACCATTCAGATTTAGTTGTAGGGATGTTAAACAAGATTTTCTGGTGAAATATTAAGTAAACGAGAGCTTACCATCTTTTCCTTTGTGACATTAATTGATATGTGTGAGGGATGTTCGGAAAATATGGAGACTAACTCTTTCTTCCTTTGGGGAAAAAGATACCATTAAAATTTCATAAAAAAGTAAACCGGAATACCGTTTATCATAAATCTGAAATTTTTCAGTGAGCGGTATTATTAGATCACACCTGGTAAGCTGAACAACGTCCATTGACCCTGTAGCAACCTTCAAACTTATCGCAACATTATTTTTGCGCGTGTCCATGCTCCTATACTTTAACCGCCTTGCAATCTAACGAAAAACATAAGTTATTCTTCATTTCTCATCTTTTGTTTTCAATTTAGGATATCAACATTTACATATTTTCTCCATTCTTGATTTTTAATTAAACAAAATTTTTAAGTCAACTTATTGTGAAACGTCTCATTCTGTATGAATAGTTTATAAGTATTGACATCAGTTTTTGTGTAAAATTTAGTAAAAAAATTAGTTCATTTCTTTTAGTTCTATTTAAACAATAAGTAAAACAGAATAATATATTTACTTATCACATTGATATGTGAAGTTGCAGTCTATTTAATGGAGGAGTTTTTTTTGTTACCCGATTTTAAAAACATGAAACACGCCGTCGAGATGACGCACGAACACTTTAAAGAAATACACCCATCTTTATATCATGCTTAGTCTCTTGTACCTTTCACCACTCAATTTAAAATGTAACTTAACCACTTAATATCTTGTTTGCTCTCATTTGTTCGAGAATCATTGTTGGTTCCTTTTAAGTTTTCATTTTTGACGGAAAATAATCGTGTAGAAACTGCTTCGATATAATATCAAAGAATGTGCGGGGTTTACTTCCATACAGTGAAGGTAGTTATTGGTAAGAGCTATGGCTACTCTGAAATAATTTTCCAAAGACTGTGAGCACAGTAACTGTTTTTAGTTTCTCTTATTGTCAAGAAACCAAGTTAAAATTTTGCTGAATTTCCCTTCTACGCATGCTCTCAACGCTGACATTTGATTCATTAAAACGCATCTGATGTGCCAATAATACAGCGCCTCGAAAGGGTGAATTACATATAGTGATAAGGCACCGTAGACGGAGTAGTCTTTTGCATTAATTTTGCTTTTCTCATGTTGATAAACTCTGCTTTCTCTTAGCATGCCAACATTAAGACGGGGGCCTTTAACTGGACCAACCATTTATGTATGAGCAATAATCCCGTCAGTTGTCGTTGTACAGTGATATTTGAGACAATGTACTCAGTACAATGTAATTAAATGTAAATGGGTTAATTTAAATCTACTTATAGTTTCTTTTCTATTTTTAAATAAAGGAAAGATGTCTTGAAACAACAAAAAAATACGTACAATGCATACTAGTCTCATTTTAATTTCTTTATATTGTTGACATCTTTAAACACGTTGAAATAAAGAACTGACAGCTTTTATCGAAATCATGAATTAACTATTCACCCATTGTTTTTAAGCATGTCTTGACAAATTCCAAAACATGCACTGCTGTAATGAAGATCTTCCGCATGAATTTTATCCTATCCTTGTGCTAAAGCTATTGCAGGACAAGGAAAAGAAGGCTTCGTACAGTAGCATATCTAGAGTCAGTTTGTCTGTAACAAGTTTTAAATCGATCCTCTATTTTTCTATTCACATTGAGCATGTTTGGTTATGCTTACGTGCGCATTAAATTCCAGTTGGATCTTTTCTGTCCTAGTAGGGATGTGGCACGATTCACCGTTAACTCAATATAATGCAGCAAAGCCCAAGCTCGGCAGATATACTAACGTCATTCAGCAGAATGTTGCTTTCATGTACAAGTCTGCACAGGCACAGACTAATTCTAGAATTTTCATAGAATCATGTTTTTGGAATTTGACATGGTTTTAAATGATAGCTTCAGTTTATGAATCAAATTTCTGTATTTTGACTCCTTCGTTTTGTTGTCTGTAAAGTTGTCAGGGCACAACCAACTGTCACAATCCTTCAATACGTATCCACAACAGATAAGGGTTTTTACGATTTTCGAAGACCCAGAACAATCAGCGTTTGCCACGAAAAAAAGAGCAGACTGGCCAAGATGGTCGACTTCATTCACGTCGCTTCCATGTTTGATCAAGTATTCTGCAATGTTGAATTTTCCATTCTCTAGTGCTAACAACAATGGTGTTTTGCCAGAATTGTCCTTGCTGTCTACCCGAGCACCTATAATTAAAAACAAAAAAATTGGTTGCCAAACATACGTATTTTTTTTTAAAAGGCAAATATTTGGATTTCGATAAGGTTCGATAAAAATAAATATTGATTTTCAATGGACATACCTGATTTAATTAGTTTTTTGACCATGCTCATATCGTTCATTTCGACAGCAATCATGAGAGCTGTCCTTCCATCTTCACTCGCCAAATTGACATCAGAATTACTCAATAGGAGGACCAGAGTTTCCATATCACCATTTACAATAGCAGTAAACAACAGTGGTTCTCCATTATCATCAAACATATTGGTATCAACTCTTGA
This sequence comes from Magallana angulata, assembly GCF_025612915.1. NCBI lineage: Eukaryota > Metazoa > Mollusca > Bivalvia > Ostreida > Ostreidae > Magallana > Magallana angulata. Next base: position 27,580,535 of record NC_069117.1, on the reverse strand, counting down.
TCTAAAACACTTCTGCAGTGTAGCTATATCTCCAGTTACAACTGCTTGTTGAAGAGAAGGGGTTGAAATCAATGTTTTCATTTTTTGATTTCCTTCTGATGGCTTACTGAAGCTTTTGTTAGAATGATATGATAATTGCAGAGTTGAGCTGCTTTTATATGTGTCTCGTTTGTTACATTTACATATTGTAACGTTTTCCTTCCACACAACAGATGCGATTGGTTAAAGTTTCATTGAAACAAACTAATACAAATAGACCGAGCATTTACATTCGCTGCGAATACTACGTTGCGGTTAGCCGCATTTATTTAATGAATTGGCTCAAGGATAAATATATAGACTACAAATTGTTTCCATGTTCAGACACATAATAAATAAAGTGAGTAATATTAGTAAGCGTATTCTACTAGTCAAAATTTATATAATTATTTTATGAGCAGTTGCTCTGATAACATAAAACTGCCAGCTCAATACTTTTCGCCTGGTATAGATGAAAGGTATTCGATAATTTCAATTTATTAAATTATTATTACATTTTGTTTGAAAACATTTATTCATGAAATTGGATGAAAGGAACGGGGTGTTCAAGAGTCCGAAAAAATATCGGATTATTTATACCCTAGCTCCATTGGTCAAAAAGTGTAAACTTTTCGTAATAAGAGACCTGTAAGTCTTTCATGGTGAATCTTTAATGATAGTCATGGATTCATTAATAATACACATAAAATGTAAACCGTTTATTTCTACAAGTATACAATACACAGGAAATTAAAGAAATTTTCCTAAAATAGAACATATACTTAATTCAATATTGCGAAGTGACAACTTACCATGTAGTTTTAAAGATGAAGCTAATGAAAGACACACAGCAGTCAATTTTAAAATTTACCATCATGACAATATGAACAAGATAAAAATGCATGGGTTTTTCTACCACGAGTGTCATAGTACAGAAGAATATATTATCAAATGAATACATTTCACTATATGGCCGTCTCGACCCCGCCTTAGGTTCTAGCCCTGACCAAGGGGCCTTGAATGTCATGATTTTGGTAGATAACAACTTGGACATCATAACATTACATTTAGTTTTCTCAAATATATGTTGGAGTAGGGAAGAAGATTTTCTTGGATTTTGAAACATTTTCACCAGATGGCAATATTGACACAGTCGTAGGGCCTGAACCGCTGACCCAGGGACCATGAATTTTGAATTTTAGTTTCAGTAGAGGACTTCGTGGTTATCAGAATCGTTTATTTAGTTTTTTCACAAAAAGGCATGTGAGCAAATTAATGAGGATTTTCAAGAGTTAATAGAAATTCACTATACGGCTACTTTATTCCCGCCATAGGGCCAGAAGCCGTATTCAAGGGGTCATCAATTTAAGCAGAGGGCTTTATGGAAATTTTTATTCCACATTCAGTTTTTTCTCAAATATGTATAAGAATAAAGAAGAAGGTTTTGTAAGATATATTTTCACCAGGTGGCCATATTAGTCCCGCCCTACGGCCTGAAACTCTGTCTAAGGGTTCATGAATTTAATAATGCATGCAAAACACTATATGGACATCAGATTCACGCTTTTAGATTTTTTCTCAAATATGCAGGGGACAAAGAAGATAATCTAAGATTTGATGCATTTTTATTAAATGGCTAAATTGGCCCCACTATTGGGTCTAAATCCCTAACCCAGGGCCATTAATTTCATAATGTTGGTAGAGGGCTTGATGGACAACATATTATTATGTTTATTTATTATCTATTAACTATTAACTATTTATTATGTTTCTCCCAACCTGTGTGGGAGCAGAAAAGATAATATTTGAAATTTGTGCTCTTTGGCATATTTGATCCCATGTGTATGTAAGGCCCCGGGCATTCTATGATAATAAATTTACTAATTTAAATTTCTCTTATCCTAGAATGATTCAAACCAAAAATGGTAATAATTGATCTTGTAGTTTTCAAGAAGAGGTTTAAAATATAGAATGTTTAACGCACGACCTAGAAGCACCGTTGACCTTATAGACTCAAGTGTCTTACAGAAATGCAAAATATTACATGCACATTGTCGATAATAACCAAACAGATTGGTCATGGTGTACCTCATTTATTTGAAAAATTGATTTCTTACTATTCTAATTGATATCAATAAGATACTTTCTTACATTTGCATACTTTTTTTTTACTTAACCAAAACATTGCTCAGTTTTGATACATATCCATGATATAACCATCCGAAATTTGCTGGGTTTTTTTTTTAACTTTTATCTTCCAATTAAGTAATGTACCAAACCGTCAAACCATATCGTGTAGTTATGCAACATTAAAAATCTGTAACTTAATTTGTTTTTATCTTCTTTTTTTTAAGACTAGATATCATTGCTGTTCAACTTCAAACATGTTCATATCCGATGCACATGTAAGATATTTCATCAGATTTTTAATCTTTCATGATATGTATATAATACCAATCAAGTTATTGAATTGATTCCATAATTTGTGTAATAAGCAAACTATTTCATTTTAATGTAGTCTTATGGTTAAAGATTGTGACAGAGGCAATTAATTTAGACCATCATTTGTTTAACAAAAGGCTGAATTTGTCCTAATCCTATCACGAATTTAACGCATGATCATGAAAGCCGATGTCTAAACATTTAAAAAGTAAGTTATCTTCATTTAAGTTTGCTTTATAAATGTAATTACCTTTTAATACCTTGTGATTTTAATTATGATTGCTCATTTGTTTATCAAGTCTTTAGGGGGTTCCCTGTTAATATTACTTTGTCTCTTGTCAACAGATTCAAAGCAAATTATTTAATAATTATAACAGGTATTTGTTTCATGATATATTTAGCATATTTTAAATCAATGGTTGCTGAAAATGACGATGTTAAAGAATTAATTAGCTAATTAGATCTATATTTACACAATTAAAGAGGAAAAGAAAACATAGGTATATACATGTAACGTTGGGCTGGTAGAGCCACAGTAGCATTTTTTTTTTCAATGTTTAAGGTACAAGAACCAATAAATGCATAGCTGAATATATCTAGCATATGATAGAATAGTGTCCAGCTTTGGCTTTTAGTGTTTCTCACATGGCCAAAACGATTTAAGAACTTAAAACCAATCTGTTGTAACTGTATAATCTTCCTTTTGATATGCATATTTACTTTTTTTTTATTATTATATTATAAGTTTGGTGTATCACCATCCAATATAATTTTATATTCTAAAAAAAAAAACAAAGTGTTGTAAAACATTTAGACATATATTATAGGCTGCACAAATTTTATTATGAGCAGTATACATTATGGGCAGTATACATGGAAATGAATAAATCAATAGGGTTCATCTAATAATGACATACAATAACATATCAGGACATGTCTAAGCTAAAATGTTTTAGAATAGAGGTTGCTAAAATCTTCTACACATTTTGGGCAAAAAATCCATTATTTTTAAATAATACTGTAGCAGCAAGTGTATTGGTTCTGTTAAAATTTCTTTGTTTTTAAACGAATTACAATTTCGTTGCGTTTAAATTTCGTTTTATCATAATATGTAAGATGTATTAAGTATCAACAATTATATCTGCTTCAAATACAATATACCATACAATGGATCAATAAATTTGTTTCAATTTCTGTATTTGAATGAACAGAAAGCAAATAATTCGATTTTTATTTCCAAGTGCAAGAGACATTGAATTATTAAATTGTATCCAAAATCGAACTTGACCAAGATATTCATATAATAAAACTGTCCACTATATTTCATTTCTATATGCATCCTCTGCGAAGAAAATGAATAGATATTGTTGGTGGACCGACCGACCGACAGACAGACAGAAGAACAGAAGTTAGCATATTCCTGATGAAATTTCAGATAAAAGGAAAGCTTTCAAATCCCTCTCATTTTTGTATTGCCTTAATCTCTATTTTATAAATATAGCCTAAAAAGATTGATTACGTCTTGAATTATTCCATCAATTGTTTCATTTTTTTTTTTAAATTGCTTAAACAATGTATGTGGTGTAAAATGCAACAAGACATGTTTGTAAAATTTGACCTAGATAATCTTATGATTAATATGTATACCAAATTTTATTTTAGTATGTACCGCCTCTGAAAGGAAAATTAACTGAAACAGTCGGTAGACTGACCGACCGACCGAACGAACGACAGACAGACAGCCGGAAAGCAGCAATGCAATATGACCTCCCTCCTTCAAAGGGGGCATCATAGTTATGCAAAAAATCAGTGTTGAAACATAGCAATAATTTATTTTATCATTTTAAAAATACATATGCGATAAATAAATATGATTGTTAAAATCCTCTATAAAATAGTTCACAACGATTATGAATCTTGGAAGATTCTTCTCAAAAGAAATTTCTCGAGTGGGGTAAAACTGTACAACATTGTTTCGGACAAACAATAAAAAATATTTACTTGGATATTATTTTTTAAATAATTTAGAGCCTCGTTCTGCAGTCACGCTATAGTGTTCAGTTTGCAAATAGGTAAACTGAATGTTTTTGGTATGTTAATCTATTTTTTTTAAAAAACATTGGGTTAAAGGAGCATAGTCACGATTTTGGTAAAAAAAATTATTCTTCCGTTTTTAATGTTTACAATGCTTCAGTAAGGCATCTCTAATGGTCAACCAAAATTTGAGTGTCAGTCTTCGTGTTATAAGCAAGAAACAGAGCAGCTTACAATTCTTTGTCATGTAAACAAAGCTTTGTTTACGAATTGAATGTTGAAGTCGCAAGTCCAATCAGTTTTAGACACAAAATTGATGTGATAAACGTTTAGAACTATTTATTTATGCTTAAAAAGAATTCGAACAGATATCAATTAGCTTGAAAAAGAACTTTTATCGGTATATTGAACCAATGTAAACAAAGACAGGACATGAGTCTTAATTACACGACAGAATTGTAAGCTCTGTAACTTGCCTATACATTGTAACTCTACCAATGACACCAAAATCTCTAACTAGACACCGTTTCAGTCCAGAACCTTCTTCTTTCATTACTGCTTGGTGCAGAGAGAGATTTGAGATGAAGGCTTCCGCTTTTTTTATCTTTAAGTGTCAGAGTAATTGAATAATTTGTCAAAATGATATGTTGGTAGAAGATTGCATCTGCTTTTTTTATGGCTTCCAACTGTTTTCATTAGCATCGTTTTTACAATTTTCCATACATTTAGCAAATATGATTGGTTAAAACAATATTGATACAAACTAATACAAAAAGGAAGAGCATTTAGATTTGTTGCTTGTTGTATGTTGTGGTTTACCTCTGATATTCAATTAATTGGCCCAAGGATGTATTTTACTGTTCACTTTTACAAGATACAAGATATTATCATATAAATGATACTTGCCAATAGTGTGCATTTTTTTTCTTTATTAAACTCCATTTGTAAGTAAAAGTAAAAGAAATATTTAATGCAAACCAATACATATATCTCGATAATAAAAGGTTATCAACTTAATAATACATTTTTATAATTTAAAAGGTAATTCTAGAATGACATTTAAAACTCAAACCTGATTTGAACATAATTGTTTTAAATTGAATGAAAAATTAAATAAAACATGCATGTCATTTCACATGTTAAGATATCCGATAAACATAATCTGTAGCACAATTAGCATTCGAAAATCGTAATGCTTTGTTTTCAAATAAATATAAGTACCCAAAAACTTAAATTATCTAGTAAATTATAAATCTATATGTTTGTGATTTTTTTTTCATCTTCAAATTTATCAAAATGTTGAGATGAGAGAAAGTTGGTTTTGTGTTTGCAGTTATGAACGCTTCTTTTGGTTGTAGAAAATGTATATGATTTACGGTAGAATCAACATATAGTAAACATTTTAAAAGTATTGTATATGTCCTTTACTAGTTAACAATTTAATTGTAAATGAGTCCACTAGGGTGCAATTGGAAATATCCATATTTAGCGTACTTCCTATTGATAATTAAAAATCAATTCACAGGTGATTTTCCTCATTTTTTTTCCTGATTTGTTTCAGGGACACAAACGATTTATATTGTCAAATTTGAAGATCACGTTTTTAATCGCATGTTCATTAGAACTGATGATAATGCATAATATTCAGCTTAATTAACTACAGTGAATAATTATTTGATAGATGATTGACTTCAAGCGCTGTGGTTTTGGTTATGACAATCCGTTATTTGTTCAATTCAGAGAAGTCCCAGTTACTTCACAACCAGAATTGCACAAATACGAACTTAATCTTCACCACGGGTTTTGTTTTGATACGGAAAATTTCCCCCACCTTTAAACCAGACTACCAATAAAGCTAGCCGTTTGATTCGACACACTTGTTTCTGTAAAAGTTTACCCTATTTTTTATACCAATAGATATTGGTATAAACAGTTACATGTATATGTAGTCATTTTGCTTTACTTTTTATTACCTCGTATGAACTGTGAAAAGTTGATGGAAAACAATTATTCCTCCGGATGTTTTGTTTATTGAAACTTATTTAAACTTTAATATCCCCAGTAAACAAAATGAATTTGATTTACCGTATTTAGACTGGATTCCAAAACTTCACAAAAATCCTTACAAACAAGGACATATAGCCGGTTCCGGTAAATGTTCTACCAAGCCTCATTTTTTCACCTTACTAAAATTCTTGCAGTAGTAAAGGAGAAACTTCAAGAGCATTGTACAACAATATACTCCAGAAGTGGTGTAAATTAGATTTGGATACTTAAAAGCTGTAAAGAATTAATAGAAACTTTGAGGTCACAAAATCTTACAAAAATCAATTACATACGACGATTTCCTAACGCTTTATACAACCATTCCCCGTGACAAATTAAAATCTAGACTCTTTGATATCATCGAAAGATGTTTCTTCAAGAAAAATGAACTCGTCAGTCTATGTAGTTTTTTGAGACCAGGTCTTCCAACAATCATTAGGAATTCTTGTGGGCACAAATTGTGCTCCTCTTTTGACTTACATATTTTTATATTCATATGAAGCTGAATTTATCCAACTTCTTATGCAAGAAAATAGAATAAAACACTTGCCATGGCCTTCATCTCCACATTTAGATATACTGATGTTTTATCCATTAACTTCCATTTTTTATCTAGCAGTATACCATCAACTTATGTCTCTCATCTTATTCGTTATGCGAGAGTATGCTCTACGTACGAGCAATTTCTTTAAACGATGCAAGCTACTAACAAACAAGTCGTTGGAACAAGAATATCAAGAACCACAACTAAAATCATATTTACGCAAGTTCTATGGTCCATACAATGACCTTGTCAGCAAGTATATTGTTTATTAAGACACATACTGACTGACGTTGTTCATACTTGTTAGACCATTATTTTTACACCGAACTGACTATGCAGTTTCTTCCATTTTCATGACCTTGACAATGAGCACACAGCGGGTGTGACCCGGGGGGGGGGGGGGGGGCTACTCCTCCTAGGCACCTGATCCCATCTCTTACTTTCTTTTAATTAAAGGTCGGTGTTGGTCTGCTTTGAATTTGTATTTTGCTTCATTGATTTTTGAGATGGTTGGTGGTTTGCTATTGTCATTTTTCATTTTACTATCAGTAAGATATTAAAAGGGAATAATAATGATTATCCAAATATAATTAAATAAGTGTAGGGGGATACCTTTCCACGGGTATGACTACCTTTCTGCCTCATGTATGACCCGTGGAATCGTTCTTAGCGGCATACATATACATAAATGTATATTTGAAATCTACATGAAATTGATGTTGTTCACATTTGGTTTATATGTTCTGATAATAAACTATCATGGCCCTGATGACTATCATGGTGGTAATTTACTTCAACAGTTAAGACTTTAAAGAATAAAATAAACAAAGTTAACTACTTATAATGATGGAAAAGTACATGCTTAAATCAGAGTAAGTACTTAGGTAAACAAGACATTAAGAAAGTGCAACAGGATATTAGACTAATGTTATTTTGAATTTAAATGAAATGTAGTCACGAATTATACGGTCATTAATTGTGAATGAAGCATCTGACAGTTTTTATAATTTATCCAGTCCTTTCAGTTACTAATAATGCCACAGAATTATAACGAGACCTTGAAATAAATACATAGTAATGTCCAATAGCGTGCACGCTTAATCAGAGCGTATGTTAATTTTATGTTAATTTTCTCTATAAAATGGAAGGGGAAATGAGAGGACCCCACAATACCATTTCGATTTATGTTCATATTTCACACACAAAAAAAGTGAACAAAGAAAAAGTTGGGGATCTTTGTAGGTCAATGTTGAAAATTGGTCCAATGCAACAATACATGTAAAAATCGTCAAAAGAATGAACACAATCAATTTGCTTTTTTTCTAGAATTCAAATCAAAAATATTGAAAAGCTATAGTTTGGACTCTATAACGATTCGTTTAACAGCTTTCACATTACAGACATAACGTGACTGCAGCAAGAAATGCCCACTTGACATTTACCGTTTGATGAACAGCAGCAAAAACATTTTTCCATCGTTTGGCTCTAATGTTTACTTATAATTATTTTCGGGTATAAATTTTTACCAGTAGCAATAATACTTTCACATGCAATTGCAAGAAAACATTGGTGTGGTCTTAAAGTGTAGGTAAAATTATTTAGAAAAAGCATTATCATCGTTTGAGAATGTTTTCATGTTTCGGTATATACTAGTATCATTTCCATACAAATAATTATGTGACAACAAAAGTAGTTATGTACATGATTCATAATTATGCAAAAACCATTTCAGATTGCCAATAAAGCATTGCAAATCATTTCATTTGCACAACACATTATAAAAACTGTTACAAGAAATTGTTTCATATATTATTTCAACAGACATATGTACATATTTTATTGCCAAATGATATAATGAAATAAAAAATGCTAAGTTAACTAAATGGTATACTTTGCAAATAACTATTAATTTCTTATTAGAAATGTCATAAAATAATGAAAAGGTCTGATTTTGTCAATTATACAATGAAGGGTCCCTGTGGCCGGTTCTTGACTTGCTACTTAATCTCATTAATGAGTTCATTCCACTGCGGTTGAGCACTCTATAATTATCACCTCTGCATTATATTTGAAGGTCTGTTATTTGAAACCTTTTCCTGGTAAACAAAGCATTAAATAATGTAAGTTAATTGTTAATATTTGTCATTTATTGAGAGGAGTGGTAACCACGTGTAATTACCTGTCACCAAACGAAATTAATCTTCTGTTTATAATATTTTGAACCATCTACCAATCAAATCGCCGGATTATTCTGCATTTTTATAAACAATGATAATGACAAACTTAAGGGGTAGTTAAAGCAAAATGTTTTGAAGAATCTTCGCACATTACCTTAAGATACTCTCCTGTAAGCAACGATACAGAAAGAGAAATTATCATGACGGTTTTCCAGTCAAATTACAACTCTTTTGTAATGTGGGAAGCAGTTTACAGTGGCGATTCTTATTCACTTAAAAAAGTTTTCAAATCTGGAGTCAATCCTAATGTGTTAGGATATGACGGAGAACCACTGCTTTTTACACCCATAGTCCATGGTGACTTGGAAATCCTGAAAGTGTTTCTTTCGTATTGTGACGTCAATATTGAAAGCAAAGATGGAAGAACTGCACTAATGCTTGCAGTACAAATGGGTGATATGGAAATGGTCAAAGCCCTCATTAAAGCAGGTTTGCATAGATTAAGACAAATTGCATTTTTTCACAACATTAACCGAGAGTTAATGTAAAGTTATCAGAACCAGCTTTTGACTCCATTATATTTCCTCTCTCTTTTCTTACAGGAGCGTGTGTAGATTACAAAGACCACTGTGGACATACTCCTTTTTTGCTGGCTTTGCAGGATGGACAATTCAAAATAGCGGAATATCTCATAAAATACGGAAGTGACGTCAATGAAGTCGACGATCACGACCAGAGTGCATTGTGCTTTATTCTGAGCGGAAAAAAGAAGAAGTGTGCGAGAATAATTAAAACTCTTTTTGACAGTGGTTATATCATGAAAGAAAGTGACAATTCTCTCCTTCTGGGAGATCAGAAGAAACTGAATAATGTCGCTCGAAAGTATCTGAAACTTATTCAGAAGTTAGAGACAGTAACTTATGGCGACGATGATGAGTGCTTTGATTGGTAACTGTTCAAAAGAGCATTGTTTGTTGTAAGAGCCATGTCAAAATGGTATGCATTTCTTCACTACAATTAAATGTAGCTATAAGAAATGAAAGGGATGCCAGTGAAAATGAAACATCGGAGCGTCTAACTCCGTTCATGATTAAGGTCATTCGGTAGAGACACCTGCGAAAGTCAGCCCGCGCTTCCTGAAGACCCTGCAGCAGCTGCATTAGGTGGTGCTCGAACTGTTTACTTGTAGACGACAATTTAATGTCTACGTAATAGTATACCTTTGGAAGCATTTAGTTTTACCAAAAACAATGAGTAAATGATAGTATTCTGAGTAATACTATCTTGTTTATTATTTTAATATCTAAAAAAAATTGAATTCAGTTATTCATTTCGAATTATATTTTACTATTAAATAAAATATGCGATTTTTATGTATACAATATATATAGAATATGTTTGATGTCTCTATCAATAACCCTTGTTTTAAGGTTCGTACAAAAATGTTGGGATATTGGTGTTATACAGTTCTGTATCTCCTATCTGGTTTTTTTTTAATGTTTAGAAACAACTAAATCATTTTCTACAAACTACGATTGTGTACGTTTCAAAAATGAACAGTAAGTTATCCGTAGAGCCAAAGTCTGATTTTTACGGTCAGCCGACAAAATAAACAATTCTAAAATTGCTAAATATTCACCTGTAACTACGTGGGCATTGTTTCAATTTACTGACAACAAAAAGTATTCAGCATAACGTCGTCCGTCTGTCCGCCGCTTGTCTACCGATTGACGGTAGATGCTTATTTAATAATAAAGTAATCAGTATAAATCGACTTATAGACTAGTCGACCCTATGCCGATTTTCGGTCGCTAATCAGGGTATGCCAGTCGATATTTAAGAAAATTCCGAATCCCTAAATGCAGACAATTTGTTATGTTTGTCGATGGTCGGTCGACATTAAATAAGAATTTGGAATTTTTTTTGAATGTCGACCGACCAACAACAGACATAACAAACTGTCTGCCGAAGGACGGACGATGATTGAGGGACGTTCGACGGATTATTCAACGACTGTCGGCCACCGACACAGAAAATATTATATCTTGACCCAACGAACACAAAATTGGTCGTCCGACCAATAAAGAGGTCTATATCGGCCTAGAAAACGGCTGCTGAACTGCCGACTGCTGCCCAGATAATCCTTTTTTTCCTAAAAAAAAAAAAAAAAAAAAAAAAAACCAACGGCCGTGCGTCGTTTTTTGAAATGGGACTGGGTTTTCAGGCTGCAATCTCAGTTATATTGATTTTTTTGCCATTTGTCGTACATGTACATTGTTGTCCTATCTTTCCTTCCACAAAATACTGGTGTAATAGATACAAATAGTTCAGCATATATAAGCTACGGATTTTCTCATTATTCAAATGTGTATGTCAACTTAACATGGCCTGTAAAGATCAGAATCCGTAATTCTGTAAAAAAAAATATCTCAGTCACACGGAGGCCGTAAGCAATGTAAATAAGACCATTTTACATTTTTCATATTTGAATAGGAAGCTAAATGCAAATGGCGCTGTGCCGGATAATTGTACGAGTGTCAAGGTTGCACACTTTGCACCTGCCTAAAATGCAGTTTCGTAAAGCTGCATATATTTCGAATCCATATGTTTCGATTGATAGACCATTGCCTATAGGGTAATAAAATAACTTGATTTGTTTTGAATGTATCTCCCCTGACAGGTGAGATATTTACTTTTTAAAATGTAAATCCCATGGAAAAACAATACTTTCCATTGTGAAAAATATTTTTTTACAAAATAATTCGAAACTTATGTACGATTTTTAAAAATTTCTGCAGAAAAAAAAATTCCTGTAGGATTAAAGTATTCCCTACATGAATTTAATTCAGACAGGCAATTTTCACTTAGGAAATTAAGATTCCTTTTGGATTTTAATATCAAGAAAGAGTTTTGTTTTTAATCCTTTCGGAATTTAAATTAAGTTCTTTTTTTTCCGGTAGGAAATTTTTAAGATCCTATATCCTGTAGGCAAAAGTTTTCATAGTAATTGAACAAACAATATTTTTCCCATTGGAGTTTATTTTTTGAAGATATAAATCAAACTTGAAATGTCAAATACCGGTACATCAAAATTAAAGTTCTTTATGCAGTGGTGTATCATTTGGCATATTAGAGTTTTTCGATACACGCACCTTAGTTGGGTGCAAAAATACAACCTTGGCACTAGCATAATTATCCAGTATAGCTTTGCTTTATTGAAGTTTTAATCCAATTCTGAGTTGATCTATGTTATATAAATTTCCTTATTGGATAATAAAAAGAAAGATTTTCATACATCTCCTTTTCAACATAATGTCACTTAATCCAATGATAATTGTGCATGATTTGAAATAAAAAATCAGAGCATTAATTGTATAATTATCAGAACAAAACTCCAGGATAGGTTGCTTAGAATGGAAATTTGTGGCAAAGTAATATTCATTAGCATGAAAAATGATCTGGCTTTCTCCTAAATCACAAATTTAGATTATTATTTGTTGAGATGAAGCCCCTTTCTGATGACAGTTATTGGGCTTATTTTATACATAATGTCCTATGGCAGTCATTGAATACACAATGCGAAACAGATGTGTCCTGTCCTGTAGAAAATACACGTAATTAAACGTAAACAATGAAAAAAAAATAACCTGTGTGCCGTGTATTCCTAATAAAGTTGGACGATGGCCGACAAAGCTAAACAAAGAGTAAGTGCACAAGCAAAATTAGAATAAAATATATAATATTCCCCGGCAATAATTAAGGCTGCATTTTAATAAGTAAACTTCTCTTTATTTTTTAATTTGAAATGAGACTATGAGTGATAAAAGAACGTATGTTCTGAATTTTTTCAGAAAAGATCATATCATAATAATATCTTTTTCAGATCTCTCTTTCTCTCTCTCTCTCTCTCTCTCTCTCTCTCTCTCTCTCTCTCTCTCTCTCTCTCTCTCTCTCTCTCTCTCTCTGTTTGCTTGCCTGTCTGTTAAGAAGATGATTAACTCAAATCTTTTGCAATTTAAAATCTATTGCACATTAAAATAATCAATTTTGTATCGCTGTTTTTTTTTTCAATTTAGTTACCATTACGTACATGTGTATAACTATTCTTTTTAACTGAAATCTTGCTGGCCGTCAGGAAGAAAATAAAATCGTGACGAAGCTTCATTCATATTTTAATGAAATCTAGCGGGCGGGCTTATAATATTTATAACTAGACATAATATGTGGTTGTTGAGGTCGTATTATCTTTACAAATTAAACATTAAATGCATTATATTTATATTGTCATAATTATCAAGTAAAAGGGTACCAATATAATTAAAAGATTTAATACAATTTACGCAGTTTTTACAGTGAAAGCTTGATTTAAGATTGTTCTTCTATTTGCAATGATATTTACTTCCTTATATATTGAAATTTTAGTTGAATTAAAATTTTAAAATTTTATTTTTGTGATATTACTTCCAGGACCAAATACAACAATTAATATTAATAAAGAAATTGTGTATTGACGGCAGAACGGAGCTCTCGAGAAAATTTTTATGAAAATTTAAACAAATGTCAGCATCTGCTACATTCACATTTATATAGTATTTCGAACCTGATAAATAATAACTCAGATTAAAAATATTACTCCGAAATATTAGACCCCTTACTCTGTTTTTTTCAACTCCTGCGATAACAAAATATGTCTCATATATCAGGTTGATTCGTGATTTATAAAATAAATTAGAAAATAAAACAGTGCAGAAAGTTTGTACGTAGTGAATGTACCCTTCCAATACAGGAAAGTCACCTAGTTTATTTCGGATATTTAAAAATAGAGTATGGTTTTGTGATTGTTCATTGTCAGGTGACCAATATCTTTAGATATGTTCATTCATTCTTTCTTTATACCCTCCCAAAGGATGTTGTAGCATAAAATTTTACAATGAACAATTATTTATCGTAATCATCATAATAATTATCGTAATCATCATTGTAATCATCATTGAAATCAAAAATATTATCAACACCATCATCATCTTTTTCAGGTATTGCCAGACATTAATCACTATAATCATCTTTACGTAATTCATGTAGTTTCGGTTTTCGCATTGTTAATTTACAAACTCCAGTACACAAACAAAGCTATGTTACCTTTTGAAGAAAGAAAACAAATACAAGAACATATATACATGGGTGTGTCCAGTTCAGTATGACATGACACAACGTACAGCTATAACAACGATCGCAGTGTAGAAAAAATTCTTGACCAATTTACCGATATTTTACGTTGTGTTTCGAATAGAGCACAGATATAAGTTATACCATGCTGCAGTGTCCCTCAGGAAGCGGAAGTTGAGAATGTGCAAGGTGCGTAAATCAAAGTTAACTGTAACGTTAGAGATGAACCTAGATCCGCGCAGAAAGAGGTACACGTAGATGTCTCGTGGACAGAGACTACCCAGTTTAGCACTAAGAGTGATGTCAAAGTCTTCGATGGCTGTGTCCCACCAGACTACTCAGAATGCAGCCGTCCCTGCGCAAAGGGTGTTGCTACTCGGAACGGAAAACGGAACGGAAAGCGGAACGGAACGGAAAACGGAAAATCTTATCTAATGTTATTTACTTGATAGATTTGTTAATCATGCTAAACACATATGCTTTATGTAATTTTTAATATTTTTTTTTTAATTAGGAATATTGGATTATTTATTCAAGAATAATATTATTTCCTCAAAATTAACAGTGCATGCATTGACCACTATATTCTGTCCCAAAATATCCTCGATTCACATTTTGCGGAATAACTCTATACCTCAGGGTTCAATCGTTTTCTTTCAGAAGCATGAACAATTCTCATTATTCCTTCTTTAAAACGTCGATCCTCTCTAGCTCATCAGCTGGTTTTAATACACAGCTAAAAATAAAGAAGTCTACAAGGTTTTGCATTTCAACAGACCCGGATGATAACGTTGAAAAATTGTGCAAGGTCTTCTGAGTGACTTCCAAATGAAGAAAACGTGTCAACATTTCCCATTATAAATCTCCGCAAGAAATCTGTTTTCGATCCTGTGAATTTTTCCGATTAAAAATGATAATGTGCCAATGAAGTTTTCTTGGATATTTCTCGTTTCATCAATTTCAATTGCATCTTTTACAGGTATGTGTATTTTTTATAAATCATCCAAATGTGCTGCAGGAATATTTTGAGATCGACAGACTATAGTCCCAACTTATAATCGGAAAATCAAACCAGGCAACGTCTAGAGCTCTCTATTCGGATCATAGGAATGAACAAGTTCCAAGTAATGCAAACGTAAACAAAATTGCATAGCTAAAAATACTAGTTTCACTAAGTACCGGGTATTTTAATGTATTTTTATTTTGAATGTCGTCACTCGTGCGGGTTTTTTTTCATCCTAATGATACTGTATCGCCTGTATGATTTAAGATCGTATAGAACACCGAAAATTCAATGTTGATGTAAATATATATATACATCATATTTGAAATATAAAAATACTCATAAAACACATGAAACACTTTTACTAAGTGCATACGTTACGCTGATATGCCAGCAATCCTATACAAGAAAAACAAGCATTCTGAGAGTATTGCATAAGCAATACACGTCCCCTACCGGTTTGTGGAAATTGTGAAAACAATGCACTGTTATGCAGAATATCGAACCCGAACATTAAAAAATTTGAATATAAAAAATTAATTTTCTCGAAAATATGCCAACCAGACGCTACAAAAGTGTAAACTGGATCTGTAGTTTGACATTTTGAAGCTGTTCAGCAAAATTCATATTATTCCTCAAACGCATAAAGAAAAAAAGTGTGGAAAACTGAAGTGGGACAGACAGACAGACGGACGGACGGACAGACAGACGACCTGACGGACGCAGAAGAAAGCTATAGTCCCCTCCGGTGAAAACCGGTAGGGGACTAATAAGTAAAAAATTACAGCAAATTTACTCGTTTAATCATGTTAATATTTCACAATTTGTATACATTTCGTACTCAACTATCGCCAGTTGAATATAATGCTACATGTATATTTGATAGACACTTATAAGGATATCAATAAGACAGCCACATGTTGATAATCATTCAGTAGATATGAATACATGATACAAAGTAAATCGTTTTTGGCCAGTCTGTACCCTTTTAAAGCGATAAACGTGATATGATATTTTCCGTTTACTGTTCCGTTCCGCTTTCCGTTCCGTTTTCCGTTCCTCGTTTTAGCAACACCCCCTGGGCAAACGCTAGAGATGTGCTGCACACGAAACACTTTAGGAATGTGTCCATAATTCAACAATGAATTTACAGAGTTCAATTTTAAAAACATTGAATGGGATTTTCCATATAGCAGAAGATGTCTTCTTGCATTTATCTTACTGAAAAGGTAAAAATCTGGGTCGGAAAGCATTCGCTGGCGTCTTGAATCAAGTTCGTTACAGCATTTTTGACGGATTTTTTCCAGAGAAGTTTTGGGGAAAAGTAGCCAACATGAAGGTAAACTATGAGGTAGTAAAGGAAATTAAGCATGAGAGCAAAGGTGTCGTGAATAAAGTCAAGTTGTTTGCGTACCGGGGATTTTGGGTAGGAAAGCAGCCGATATAGGAATATCTGTTTGGTGAGGTAGTGTACAGCACATAATCCATCGACGAAAAGAAGTTTTCCTTTATCAATTTAGGATGATATGAGAAGAGAAATTCACAAATATCGAATCTTGTTGTCTTTGGAAGGCCCATAGCAATTTTGCATATGAAGTGTTGGAGCGTGTTGAGTTCTTTGAGATCTCGTTGCCGAAGGTCGCACCAGAGTTCGCATCTGTAGAGAATAGAGTGAAGGACAACTTTCTAT
The DNA here is from genome assembly GCF_025612915.1 of Magallana angulata. NCBI lineage: Eukaryota > Metazoa > Mollusca > Bivalvia > Ostreida > Ostreidae > Magallana > Magallana angulata. The sequence goes on along the minus strand of NC_069117.1, from coordinate 27,563,415 downwards.
ACAGTCAAGATATACATGTAGTGTCAGGATTGAGATGTTCGGTATTTTTCTACACTCGTTTTCGATTTTTTCGGTATGGACCAATTTAGATTGCAGGAAGATTCCTAAGTAATTGTATGATTCCGATAATGCGACAGGTTTATTTCTAAGAAGCGATGAGAGATTCAATTGGTTTCAAATTGTGAAGAGGAGGATCTAAGAACATTGGATTTATCTGCATTAAAATTGAATCTCCAGTTTGTGGAGTACCTATGAGCGGTGGTAAGGATGTTATGGATGGCTACAAAAGTCAAAGCGATGCAGGATAGAGCATCTGCAAATGTAGGATTGGAGCTAACAATATTGTAGATTCCTGTATTTGAACATTGCCTTTGGATTTCTTGGAGCAGTTAATTGATGAACACAAAAGTAGAGAGTTAGAGAGAGAAAAATTCATTGAAAACGTTCTGAGGGACGAATTCAGTGTTATTCTGATGGGAAACTTTTTTTTTCTCAAACAGCTAAAAATAAAAAGTGGAAACATTCAACAAACCTTATTAATTACAATATTTCTGAAAATAATTTTAAAATAAAAGCTTAACAAAAAGGAATTTTTAACTGGTTGGCTTACTTAAGTCGTCTGGTTACAAATTCCGATTCCAGATTTTATGATAAAAAAATTTCATGGTTTGCATCTAACACTGTGCCGGATAATATGGCAGTGGATGATTTATGCATGTCAATTATTTAGAAGGTCACGATAGTAAAATATTATTAAATGTTATATTTTATGAATCCAAGAGAGTCAGAGTCTAAAGAGTCGGGTCAGAGTTCAATAGTTAGAGGTTAAGATCAAAATGCAAATTGTCTGTCTAATCCGTTACGTTTTCCCTCACTGCCATATGTAGGTTAACATTAAGTTAGAATTATTAATAAGCGAGTTCCACCTTTTTAATGTGTACAGAGAGGAGAGTAACTGTTTGTATGATTGTGTTATGAAAAGGAATAAATGTGAAAAATAAAGCGAGTGTTGAGCTAATTCCCTAGTAAACGCGCAACCGATACGGAAAACTACCCCATACGGTACAAATCCAGCGGTTATAATTGGTGGAGAATCCGGGTAGTTTTCCGTAGTCAATAATCAGCCTCCAATTCGAGTATTGAAAAAATTTGTACATTTCTTTTGAGTATTTGAGTTGAGGACTGGTTTGAGGGTTTGGAAATTTTGGTGAAGGTGGCACCAGGTGGGATATTTACCTTTAAAAAGTAAAATACCATAGGAAAATAATAATTCTCACATGAATTAAAAACTCCTACAGGAATTTGTATTTCCTATAGGATAAAAGTATTCCCTACTTGAATTTAATTAAAACAGGTAGTTTTCCTATAGGAAATTAGGATTTCCTACCCGTCAGACCATTTTCTTATAGGGGGAAAGCCGGACCATAAATATCAACACCGGCACAGTGTTATCTATGTATACCAGATGAACATTGTATTCTGCATTGCGTTAGGATTTCATGATATTCATAGATTTTGTTTAAAGTTCTTTATCATGCATTATTTTAAGGTGGATATCTACACCAAATAAGCCAAATCAGTGTGGGGTAATTTCGGTTCATGCATTTATTACTAATAGCTGGCCAAGTATTCTACAATATAAGACCTCATAACACCAAATAATGTACATTGCGGCTTCAACAACATTATGGTAAATATATCATGGTCAAATTTTCCATGATTATCGTTGCAAAGTTAAACCAACATGAATCTGATATATTATCATCATAAGTTTTTACTCTCCAAAGTATTGGTATTGCAATGATTATTTGAAAACTCTGCCTGATACTGCCACAATCCATCATAATAATTACATGTATTTTGAAGTCTATTTTGAGTCTAACTATAACAAGAAATTCAACTCTTGTAAAAAATTACAATGAAACGGTGTTAAGAATATATACGAGCATGTTTAGACCAAAGATAGAACACTTTAGGCATGGAATTTCTTCTAGTGTAATTTCTTCCTCAGCTCTTGATCAATATGTAATCCGAACAAAACTCAAACTTGGTCTGACGTTTCAACTGATGATCAACATTTAAAAAAATATTTAGATCTCGGGTTCGCTCATCAGCAAACATCAGTGACCAATGATGATGTTCGTTTCTCAATCTAATTAAAACTAGTCCTTTTATCTCGCTCTCAGTTATCTGTTATATACATGAATGTTATCGCTTGTTAATTAGATTGTTCGTTTTTTTAATCTCTAAATAAAACGTAGTTTTAATACTATCAATCCATTCAAGGTAATAGGTTTCAGTATGGGGGACGATTTTTCTATGATCAAGTAGGTAATTTGTTTAAAAAAGAAGTGAAAAAACAATGAAATGCTTTCTTAGATGCTGGTTATGAATGTAGCGATCATTGCAGAAAAAAAAATTCTGCAATGTTGCTACCCTCATATCCCACTTGAATCAACAGAGGAAGAATTTTATTGCTTTCATATAATATTATAAAGAAGCCGGATGTCGAAATTAGAACCATTTTAACAAGAGCTTGGAATTGGGTAGTTGTGTCAAACAGCAATGTGACGAAGGCTTGTCTATTTCATTGCTAGCCACTCAGTCATAGTTCTTTGAAATCAACAAGATTTGTCTGGATTTGAGCTAAAACTACGCAATCGGTGCATATTTTACTTGAAACCGCGTCATTTTTAATTTGTTTTGACGCAAGAAATAGAAAGCTATGCCCTATTGAAAGTCTAAAGCCTTTTTAAAATGGTTCTAATTAATGTTGACGTGGAAAATATATTACAGTACAATATAATTGAAATTCGATGTTTGGGATCCGTTTTGGCCACACAAAACATAATCGTTGGTTAATAATAAAACACTAGCATTCTTACTGACTTGTCTTTCTTTGTTTGATGGCAAACAAATCAAATTGAGCACAAATATTCTTGTTTCTCCAAATTTTATAAGTCTTCCGATGAATGGTTAAGCCATACGATATAGAATTTATTGTATTACTAGACTTTGACCCGTGCGTGCACTGGTTGACATTGCATATCGGACATAATTTACGAAATATGTACATCGACACATCTTATTATTAACATTTACAAAGCTATATGCCTACAATAATGCTATTAATTTCACTACCCTTTCCTTAGTTTGAATAATCTAACTGTGTCTCGGGAAAGGCCCTCACCACAGTTAGAATGCCTCCCTTATACCCGAAATGTAATAGAAAAGTGCAGAATCGCTCCGGAACGATTTTGGAAAAAGTAAATGAAGTTGCCTTGAAAATGACAGTCAAATTCATCACAACAAACCATTTTGAGACTGCAAAATTAATATCTTTCAACTAAAAATTTTAATCCATAGAATGGAAGAATTCAACACATTTTCACCAACGTACACGTATTTTCTTTGTAAAACTAGGTCCGTATGACATTATTCATTTTTACGATAAAACATATTCTATCTTCACTCTCCTAACAAATACAATGTAACTTTTTTGCATGTAATCAAATATTTTTTGTCATCACGAAGACAAAAGTACATTGTAAGTACTTAGTTGAAATGTTTATTTGTTATTTTTTACTTTCTCTCATAAGAAATCATTAATATATATGAACAGAATATATATAGCAAAAGTTCAATGAAAATTTACCCGTATTTGTATTATCATTTCTTAGTTTATTCATGCGGATGTGATATTGTGGAAACATAAACTAAAGATCCCGTAAGCGGGAATGTATTGCGCAAGCGCAAGATTGTAAAATCCAGAAAAACCAGGTGATTTCCGGGATTTTTTGAGGAATTTTCGTTGATTTTTAATTAGCGAAGCTTAACTGAGAAAAAATAAAAACAAATTGGTAATCTTCAAGTACCAATAATATTTAAATATATAAAACAAAAGACAGTATTCTTCCGATTTCTCGGTATCAAAGACCAAAAATTCGAGTCTATTATTTCAATATAGTAGTATAGATTTTCCTATTCGTTTGTATATTCACAGTATTCATTGATTTTAAAGGTCTTTTTCGTATATCTAGTGCAAGATCAAATGTTAAATAAGTTATGTGTCAGTGTTGAGATATTATTCACAAATTATGTAACTCAGGTGGTCACTATCGAAAGACGATCAACATATTATCTAATCTTTGATTACAACGTAGTACTGAGGTAACTACTCGTAATAAATACATCAAATATTTCATGTTTGTGATCACTGTTTGAGTAAAAATAAGAAAGTTGAATTTTTACAAAGCTTATTATCTTAGGCCATTTCTGATATTGGGGTCATGAAATAGGAAATTGGAAATTTGCCAATGGGTTTACTTTAATCAATTAACTAAGATTATGAAACAGTGATCACAGGCTGACCAGATGCGGACAAATCACATGGCTACTAAGAAAGTAACCCGGTTCTAAGGTATGAAATGGCCATGCGAGCCCTGGCGACCTCAGTTGCTGTTTCTTCTCATTGAAATTGTAAAACTACACAACTTGTTTTCTTTTAAGGTACGTATGTGTAATTCTAATCATTTTAGCATTAGTAATATTATTTATAAGTACTCAGTAAACGCAACGGAACTGCAATAATTTGTAATTTAAGAAGTAATTAATCATTTATTTATTTTTCAGGATAGTTTTCTCTTCTAATAAAGAGTTGCGGTTTCTTCTCATTAAAATCATAAAACTAATGTTACACACCTTTTTTTTTCAAAGGCCAAATAAGTCTAGTAAGACATAGAGTCTGAAACCATTCCCGCGCCCCGCAAACTATATATTTTCAACTATTACAATCTGGTGGAGAATTAAACGATATCCGGAATGGATCTCAGAAATGGCAAATCAATTGACAATTTCCATGGAATGTTCCCAATGCGACCAACTTCAGCACCAACCACTTCCATAGGTGCAACCCCTACGGCACCATCATCTGTAAGGCTGCAAGGCCTACAAAAGGCTAGACGAATCCTGAGCGATCTCACTAGCTCTCCATCGACAGGAATACCATCTCCAAACGTGCCCGCACGTCCATCGAATGGAGCAGTTGGAAGCACAAGCAATTATATAGTTTCTTCGTCTGCTCTGTCTCCTTCTGTAAATAGTGCATCCTCTTTACCGCCTTATACATGCTCATCCTCTATCACTGCATCTCCACAAGAGGTTCGACACGCGCCAAATGTTATTAAGCTATCTCAGTACCACCAGGCTGAACCGGCCAGTCAGTGGTGGTCACTTTTTATGGCCACGGTGGTGTATTTAAATATGTCAGAATCGGCGGCATTGTCTGCTTTTCCTTTTTATTTACGTAATATTCCAAAACAATGGTACTTCCAATTAAATGATTTAATTCAGTCTTCTTTGGAAAGCTTAAAGAACTCTTTTTTAGAAAGATTCCAAAAACAAAAAAATCCTTTTTTACATAAACATATTAAACAAGTCACGGTCACTACATATTGTGGTGGCAGGCTCAATGTGCATTAGCTACAGGTATCGATATAGCAATCAATTGAAAGAGTTTTAATGCACTTTGTGATCCATCTTTGTCTTTACAACAAAACAATGAATTTTATAATGTACTTGCAACAATGTATAAAATCAAAAATATTCATTCTTTAAAATCCATTTGTACATAAAAATAATCATTTACATTTGTTTTATGGAATCAAAATATTTTTTGTTTATTTATATACCCATATCAAACCAGACTATCATAAGGAAACAAAACTTAACAAAAAATGGGACTCCGTTTTCAAAAGTAAAAACAGATTGGTACTTTGAAATAAACAATGAACACTGAAACTCCAAGCTTTTGACAAAGTATTAAAACAAAATTAACGAGGTTAGGCATTTAACATGGTGTTTTCACCATTTTAAAAGTTCATCCTGCGTCGTAGCAGGAAAAGTTCGAGGCCCAAAATGTTAACGAGCTATTAATATCGTTTGTCTTTATCATTTTGAATAAAAGTATTAAACAATTTTGAATTATACCGTTCGTTATCACCGTATGATTAAAACTTTTATGACACCTATAGGCCCCCAATATGTTAACGAACTTTACAATTTGTGCTTAACGTCTTGCATGAAAATATCAATATTAAATTTCGGAAAAAAGATGGACGAGGATTGGGGTAGGGCGTACATGTATGTACATGTACAAAGATAGCCAATAGGTAGAGGACGGTAAACCCGCCTGCATGTCTATCAGGTCATGTATGGGCAAGAACATGAAGCAAACATCCGCCTTTGTAATGACCGCCACCACTGTACCCAGTGATATATGACTTATAAAATAATAAATAAATAAAAGAAATGAAAAGTATTAAATTGTTCATCCAATTGTGCTTCACGTGTTGTTTATGTACAGTCGGTATCACATCTTCAAAATTCTTCTTGTCTTTGCAGGTTCTCTCGTGAATATCAATCTCTTGGAGTCGAGCTGATGTGTTTTCCGGATCTTGAATTTTTAAGTATTTAATTACCGACCGAAAGACAGAAATTTCATCATATATCTATATTATACAATTATTTAATGCTTGAGCAGTCAATAGACCAGAATATTTTTCCCGAGGTGCAGGGAACAGCTCAGTACGATCTATTGCCCGAGGCCAACGGCCGAGGGCAATAGATCATACTGAGCTGTTCCCTGCACCAAGGGAAAAATTCTGGTCTATTGACTGTTCAAGCATTAAATAATTGTTTTATTACCTAATTCCTTCTTAAGTTTTCAGGGTTTACAATTTGCATATTGCAAGTGGTTTTCGTGCCATTATGCAATGTATTAAGATTTTTTTTTCATTTTTTACATGCACAAAACCTGTTGCATGCATTACAACATCTCAATTTAATATAAGTTTACACAAAGAAGGGGGGGGGATCTTCAACGCATTATCTTTTAAATAGTCTTTTACCTTATATGAGGCTTTTAAACTGTTGAAAGGGATTTTGCTGTTTTATTACAAATTAGATTTTTGCGTCTATTTTGAACTGCCGGTCAATAGACTGTGATCTATTAGACGGCCGGTCAATAGACTGCGATCTATTTGACCGCCAGTCAATAGACTGTGATCTATTGGACCGCCGGTCAATAGACTGCAATCTATTGGACCGGCAACGTATTTCAGAACGCGGGTATGTTAATTAATGTTACATCCTTTTGATAGTTCTCAGGGAATGTATATTCCTTTACATAGACGCTGTTTTTAGTACTTGGTGAAACCAAATTCAAAATGGAGTATCAAATAATCAATTTATCAACAGTTTAAAAGCCTCATATAAGGTAAAAGACTATTTAAAAGATAATGCGTTGAAGATCCCCCCCCCCCCTTCTTTGTGTAAACTTATATTAAATTGAGATGTTGTAATGCATGCAACAGGTTTTGTGCATGTAAAAAATGAAAAAAAAAATCTTAATACATTGCATAATGGCACGAAAAACATTTGCAATATGCAAATTGTAATCCCCGAAAACTTAAGAAGGAATTAGGTAATAAAACAATTATTTAATGCTTGAACAGTCAATAGACCAGAATTTTTCCCTTGGTGCAGGGAACAGCTCAGTATGATCTATTGCCCTCGGGCAATAGATCGTACTGAGCTGTTCCCTGCACCTCGGGAAAAATATTCTGGTCTATTGACTGCTCAAGCATTAAATAATTGTATAATATGACTCTCAATTTCAATAAAACTCAATACTAGCAAGTCGGTTTTTTTTTCATATAGCTCTAAGGTCCATCAATTCACACTTCCCGTATAGCTACAGTTTTGCATCCAGACTCATATTACTGCAGGATGACTGCTTTCGTCAAACATTTATTGACTACATGTTTTTTAAAATGTATAGATACAGTGCATTTTTGAAACAGCTATTGCAACTTCCTGCCATCAAGTGGATTGCGTTCGGAATGTCACGTTTCCTTTCTTTTAGCAGGGATATTAAACTGAAGAAGACACAATAAAATACTTGTGAAGCTGCAAAATGTCATACATGCACAAACATCTGAAGGAAAATAATTCAGGGACTGTGTTAGTAGTCTATGACGTATTTTAATCGGTAAAACAAACCCGTAGGAAAATAAGTACGCACATCTGACAATCAATACAATTATGTCTGTAAACAGTGGGTATAAATACATGTTATAATGTAAGTTACATGTATATATCTGCGTTTTACAAAAGAAATTACGATAAAGTCTAAAAAACTTATGAATTTATCATTATTGAACAAAATTTATATAAAACTATTTATTCATAAAACAGTTACTACATTTACTTTCATAATTATATTTTACAGTCTTTAGAATAAAGCATTGATTAGTACGTTGTTAATTAGCATTGAGATTATTATTTTGGTCGTAAGTCAAAAATTCTTTTGTAAGACGCAGTAAGACCTTGATCCGAAGCCTGTGGTTAATTGATCCATAATAACGCGTTCCAAAATCAAAACAGAAAATCTTTTTGTCTGTTTTCGGCGTTTTACCTCAAAATAACGCAGAAACGTATAAAAAATCTGTGTTAACTAATTTATTGACTCGTAAATACATACAAAAATAAGATAAACACATGCACAACATATGTATAGAAATTACAATTCCCTCTCTTCAGCCTTGGAGTAAATTTCCCCTCAAATCAAAAAGAAAGATTTTTATATATTCACACCATATATATAGCAAATACAAATTTTCACCTTTTGGTATTGGAAAAAATTTCCTCCCAAATCAAAATGTAAAATAAACACCTACACAACAAATTTAAAGCAATTACAAAGTACCTTTCTTTAACCTTAGGGGAAAATTCCTCCCATATCAAAATGTAATATATATACATGTACACCATAAGTATAGCAAATACAAAATTCCACTCTTTAGTCTTGGAATAAATTTCCTCCTAAATCAAAAAGTAAGATGAACACAAACACAAGATATGTATTGCAATTAAAAAGTCCCTCTCTTTAGCATTGGGATAAATTCCCCTTCAAATCAAAAAGCAAGATTAATATGCACGCACCATAAGTATATCGATTACAAATTTTCACTATTTAGACTTGGGGTAAATTTCCTCTCAAATCAGAAACTAATAAACACCCATTCAATATATGTATAGCAATTACAAATTTTCACCTTTTAGCCTGGGGTAAAACTTCCTCCCAAATCAAAAAGTAAAATTAATTTATACACACCATAAGCATAGCAATGATAAATTTTCGCTATTTAGACTTGGGGTAAATTTCCTCCCAAATCAAATAGTAAGATAAGCACCTACACAACATATGTATAGCAATTACAAAGTCCCTAATTTTAGCCTTTGGCTAAATTCACCTCAAATCAAAAAATATGATTAATATATACATACCATAAGTATAAGCAGTTACATATTTTCACTATTTGGCCTTTGGGTAAATTTTCCTCCCAAATCAAAAAATTAAAAAAAAACACCTACACAACATATGTATAGCAGTTACAAATTTTCACCTTTTAGTCTTGGGGTAAATTTCTACCCAAATCAAAATGTAAGATTAATATATATACAGCATATGCTTAATACAAAATTCCACCCTTTAGTCTTGGAATAAATTTCCTCTTTAGTCTTTTGGTAAATTTCCTCTCAAATCAAAAAGTACAATACCTACATAACATATTCATAGCTATTGCAAAATTTCTTTCTTTAGGCTTGGGGTAAATTTCCTCCCAAAATAAAAAGTAAGAGCAATATATACACACCACATGTACAGCAATTACAATTCCCTCGCTTAAGCCATGGGGTAAAATTCCCCCTAGATCAAAAAGTATGATTAACAGTTTACTGCACTCGAACAAAAAATTGCTATAATTTGAGACAAATTGTTAATAACAAAATGATAGCTGAAGATTTGATATTTATATTCCACATTGATCACAACAAAAAAGAGTTTGATCCTGTTTGAAAACTAAAGGATAAGAAGTTACAGTATTCTCTTTTATCAAAACAACTAACTATCTATCAATATAAGCATTGTATTTCTATCAAGAATCGTCACCACTCCAAATGCCCCTTTACAACTCTTCTGAGATATTCGTCTCTTAACGCTATATCAATTTTTCCTTTCGAACTCAACTTCGCTTTAAATTTCAGAGCAACTTCTTCTTTCTTCACTCTCTGGCAATCTCTGGTGTTGAGTTGTTTCGTTTTTTCTTTGCTTGATATTGTGATTGACTTTTCATTGTAGTCGATGTTGATCACTGGTGACTTACAGAAAACAAATTCTGTTTCTGTCTCAAATTTACCAAAGTAAATATTACCTCCATACTGCACCATTCCACAATTCACCTACAAATGAAATAAATTTACTGAACTAAAACAAAATATTTAACTTAACCACCATATTCCTATGTTCGCATATAATTTGATTTGTGCAAACTTGCATCAGCACTATCTGAGGTATGCTTTCACAGGTCTTTCCGGACAAATGGATTTTAAGAAGATAATTGAAGATTTTTATCCATTTACATGTATTTATAGGTTTAAAAGACACATCCCTTTGGCACAATTTTAAACAAGAGGCCCAAAGGCCACATCACCCACCTGAGCAACAATAGCAATAACTCTGATCAAATCAGTATTATAGTATCAAAATCAAAATACCGTATATCTGGTTTTTTCCACGATATCTAATTTCCACTTTGTTCGCGACGATTTCCGATTCGCGGAAATAAATCAGCGTAAATTTGATACACAATTTTGTTCTTGTAATAGAGTTTTCTCTTTCCTTATAAAGTAAACAGGTAAGTAACGGTGAACTGTGTTTAGTTAGTATAGTTAGAGGTAGATATTGCAGGATTGTAGGACAAGCGCCAGATATTTAGAAATCAATTAATGAAAACTTTCCTTACTCAATTCGATGTCTAATAATACCTGATGTATGTAACGGTACATGATCAATTGAATTCCTCTGAAAATAATTATTGGTAACTATGTAAAATTAAAAAATCGTGTGAATGGTTTTATTTTCGGAATTTTCTGATACTTTTTTTCTCTCTTACTTTACAAGTTTAAACAATCGTGAATTATATTTTCAGTAAGACTTTGAAATAGTGAAAATTTGATTCGCGTAAATTTTATATACCGTTCTAGGTTCTGCTTCACGGAAAACCCCTGATATACGGTATCTTGACGGTTAAGTAGGATTTTGAAATTCATCTGTAGTTAAAAATTAGATCGACCCCTTTAAAATACAAACAAAACATAAACATCTGATATATATATATATATATATATATATATATATATATATATATACAACCACCCTTGTAAAAAGGGGGGTTCTTAATTTTGAATCATCAAAAAAACTTGAATTCCCTTAACCCAAACATGCTTTGATTTGGTTCCTGTTTGGTTTAAATTAGTGTAGTGATTCTGAGAGAAATTGATAAAAGATTACAAAGACGACATAATCGATTACAACATACAGAAAACCCTTCAACTCAGGTGAATAATATCATGTTTTTGACCGCTTGGAGATATTTTTATTTATAATTCAATTACCTCAATCATATTCTCCTTTTCTACATCCTGGTTTGTTATAAGTTTTCTTCTTCTGTCCTTAAAAGAAATAAAAAGTCATCTTATGAGAAGGATGCAAATATCAAACTTTCATTAAAAAAGCAAAATATCACTTCTTCTTTTACTGGAGTATATGTTTGTTTAATTATTTTACCTCGATCATATTTTCCCTTTCTTCTTCCTCATTCGGACCAATTTTTCTTTTTCTACCCTTAAATAAAAAACATATAAAATAATTTAATGACTTACGGTGTAATCATAAGAAAATGTTTGGCATATTTATAATACCGGGTTAAAAAATATGCGCATCCGTTTTATTAAAACATATCGAGTACTAAGTAAATAAGGCAAACTTAATAAATGATAATTTCAAACTGTTATCCCATTGTGTTGTATTCAGAAATAAAACCTTCAGCAAGATATTTCAAACGTAATTATTAGTTAAACTTTCAACTAATGTTTTTATTTTATCAAAATATGTTTAAAATAGGAATGTGTTTGTGTCATTTTTAGATTTCAAAAACCCGAAACCCAAAACACCCCTAAAATGAACCAAAAACTTTTTTAAATATCACAGGATAAATATCTGCCATTCAGTAAACTGAATGTTAACTGAATAGGCTGAAAAAATGACTGAATGGCACATTACCGATATACCAATCAGTCACCTTTCAGTTACCATTAAGTCACAATTTATTTGACTGAATGGCAGAGAATCATCTTGTGTATAAATCTATTTTTTTAAATTTTAGATTCTCTTCAAAAATCTACATATCTGTAAACTCGAACTTCCACATAATTTATTCTACAAAATTTTGTACTAACATACATGCATTAAGATTTTACAAATGATAAATTAATCAACATTTATATACAATAGAGTCAGACATCGGTAAAGAAATTCCTTCTTCAAAATAAAAACAATGTACCTGAAAACCTTCCTTTTCTGGTAAATCGTCAACAGTCTTCATTTCTCTGGCCTAAAATAAGTGAACATAATACTAAAGGAATTTGCTTAAAAAGGTTATAGATTCAAGAAATTTATTTAATTATGACATTGAAATGTATACGTGTAAATCATTTCATTAAGAAAAGGGCACATAATATAAATAATAATTTCGAATTCATTTTACCTTGCGTGCCCTAGCAGCAGCAGCTTGTGCATGCTTTAGTGCATCTTCTAGCTCCACAATTTTGCCTTGCAGTTCTTCGTTCGTTTTCTATTTTTATCAGAAAATACTTTTAAGCCAACTTAAAAACAACATTTATACGACAATTTTAAATGGGCAATGCGATCATCAAAACTGAATTTATAAAATTAAAATAAATTAAAGCTATTTGATTTTATTGCACGGATATATACAGGTTTATAAGAGCATTTAATGTTGTTCACCTTGATGGTCTGGCATTTTTCCTCCCATGTTTTGGACTGCTTTTTTGTCTGAAAAAGAAAAGGGTACAAGTATGTGCATAGCTTAAGATATATTTTACATTTTCAAGAGTGCACAATATGTACTAGCAGTGTTACAATCAATTACTTGAAAATCTTATTAGGTGTACCTGTTCTAGTTCTAACTTAAGTTGAGCATTTTCAGCTTCTAGTTCTTCATTTCTGTTCTCTTCTATCATCAATTTTGTTCGAACGTTTCCTAGAGCTTGTTTGTAGTCATCTTTTGGGTCTAGATCATCACTTGTCAGCCTTGCTCCTGGACTTTAATTTGACAAAAATGATACGTTTAATCAAAGTCATTATTTGTAATCATTGTTTTATCCTTTTATATTGAAAGAAAATATAAAAAGTGGCATAAATTCCTACTATAACGATAGTTTAGCAAATTCAGTGCTTTGATGTCTGAAAAATATATTTTTAAAGTTTATTCTTTAAATTATCAATGATTTGATATACAGTTTAATGAAGGAAAAAATGTCAAGACCGGATTATTCCAAGTACAAGAATAAGCTAAAAAATCATCACGGAAATACGTATAGTTAAAATGGAAATTATCTTACCTAACTGATGGTTCATCATCCGTGTTCAACATTTCTTGATGTTCATTTTCATTGTCTTCGTCTGCATTCAGATCTCTAATAAAAATAATAGTTATGATTATAGTGTATCTATATGCGCATTTTTGGGGAATTATGAATGTTTAATTTATTAATTACATTGGACTGAAATTTAATACGGTCTTACTCGTCTTCAATGTGTTGTCTTTTCTTTGTTTGCTGTTTTTCAGCATCTTTTGTTGTCTTTTTCCTGGAACATTAAACAAATAATGACTGAAATATCATGCTATTATCTTTGGGTTTTTTACCTTTAAATTGAAACTAAATAATGTATAAAAGTTGTCTTGAATTTCAATGCCAAATAGAACGTTGAACATGCATTTTCCATCACGTTTTAGTTATATATATTCTCAGCATATATTACCTTATTGAACATCGATCCTTAAACCTCCCAAATGAAATATCACCGCGGATAACATCATGTAACAATTCATTCTTCACATTCTCGTCACATTTAGTCCAGGAGATGAGATGTGTTTGTTTAAGATCTCCTTTCGGTTGTTTGAGAATTTTCTTGTCTTTCCACGCCTGGAAAAACTCTTCTATTCCTGCCCATAATTCGTCGCTAAGAGAGGCACAGTGGAGGTGTGTCTTAAAGGAATTTTTCAATTTTTGCTTCTGCAAAATAAATTGTTACATTAAAACAATATTTGTCAAGTAAATGATTTATAAGACAAAAAACTGAATAGTTATGCCCCTACTTTTTAAAATCGGTATGTTGGTTAATAAACTTTACTTACATTTACACACATTATTGAGGCAACTTGATCCCTCCACATGGATGAACACTTTTTAGGTAATTTTTCATTCTTTCTACACTCTTGTAGTAGCTTTCTAAACAGTTGCACAAGTTCGACGAATGAAGTTTGTCGTGAACATTCATGTATCGAGTTGTGTTTAAGTCCAAGAAATATAGCCTCAGATGGCGTAAGATTTTTATACAAATCTACGCAGACTTTCCTAACGACGCCTTCCTTATTAGCCAAATTTTGCAAAGCTTGGCGGGTGTGGTTTCCACCAAGCACTTCTACGAATGGAAATCCATCTTCTTGTATTTTATCGATACTGACATTATTCTCTGAACATACATTTCCAATTAGAACGGAAAACAGCTGAGGTGTTTCCAACAGCTGTTTTTCCAAGTTTTTCACGTGGTCTGGGTCCAGTTCCCGAACTTTCCTCTGAAATGGCGGCTCTATTAAATTACTTACAGGGACCAGTACGTTCCGTCCTGCAAATAGAAATGTGATAACGCTAGTATCCATTTTAAGTTTAAACCATGGACATATTGTCTATTTCTGCTTATACTAAAATTGAAATTGCAAGAACTATAGTATGCAGAATGCAAAGCTGACCACGCCGGTACACACACGTACACGCACACTTGATTCGATCACCAATAAGCAGACCCCACTTTAGCTAGACTAAGTGTCTAAATTGTATCGTTTTATATCTAGCCATAGCTTGTAATTCTTTCCCGTGGTGTTTTATCAGACAAATGCAGTGAAAATGTTAATATACTTTTATAGACCATAATCTATTTGCCAATATCTTTGTAACTGTTTATCCTCTCTCGTAAACCAATTAATTGTCTTGACTCCACCTACAACGATTGGATTGGACAAATGTCAATCAAAACGCGTTTGTTGACCAATGAGAAGTTATCTTGGTGTGCTTTGATGTAAATTTCTCCTGCTTGAATGTCGTTTCTTTGTTTATAAAAACCATGTTTTTTCGTCAAAAATGAAAAATAAAAAACCTAAGACTTTTATAAGTGTGGTACAATCGCTTCTTGTCTTCCCGACATACCCTAAAAAGATATCTTTGTTGGATATTTTTATGAACTTGCCGACTTGTTTTTTGAATGATCGAGGTATAGCGAAAAAAAAACAACATAACACCCCCAAGTTTTTATTGTACTTTAACGTGTAGGTTAGACATTAATTAAGAAACTTCAGATCGAATCATTTTATCTATTTTTTTTTATGAAAAAACGAAACTGTTTATAATGATTACCTTGCAAACTACTGCACATTTTACAAATTTACAAATTTTCCCTAAACACATGCTCATCTAAACTAGGATCAGATAATGACCCACTAATATAAATATAAACATGACTAACAAATTCTTTTTTTTTCTTTACATTATATTTGTTTATAAGCACATGCAACTGAAGCATGATGAAATATATTATGCATTAATACCAAATATCAATATATATATAAATATATATATATATATATATATATTATTTTCGTTTCTGGTAGTATACCAGATTAAAAAGGAAACGACAGTTTCTAAGCAATGCTGTATATAAAAAAGTATATGAGGTAAAAAAAATTGTGTCAACAGACGGACGGACGGACGAACAGACAGGTGGGCAGATGGGAATCGGTGGGTTTTTTTCTTATAGGAACAAGTACAAGTGTATGCTTTTAGCGATTGAGCAGGGGTTGGTAGAACCCAGTTTTCTTAGGCACACTTAATTTTACTATTGGAATGATTTACAGCGAACTACATTGAAGCGTTTAATAGGGGTTAACTCATGAAAAGTTACAACGTAATGTTTTGATTGACCTTTGTCCAATCAGATCGTAGCTGGGCGGAGTTAAGACATTGCCGCTCGTGACTTGAGAGAGAGAGAGAGAGAGAGAGAGAGAGAGAGCGAATTGAATAAATTATAAGTGGTGCCGATGAAAAGATAATCAATAGTTATAAACTTGCAAACAAATTAATTAAGATCTGTATATAATAATTAAATGTATATCCTATATTGGTATAACTTGAAAGCGTTTTAAAGAACGATTGGGAAAATTTCTTTGGCCGCGCGCCGTCGACAACATGTACATGTATTTATAAGAATGACGTACATGTAACTAACCAACTGAGTCCGAGAATACGGGCATTAAATATTTTGAAATGCGAACGAATGATCACTTATGAATTTAGATGTAGTGAAAAGGAAAGGCAACACTGGCGGATGCTTAGTAAAAAAATAAAACAATGGCGGGCAAATTCGTCCTAAGGTAAAGAATGTTTCACACTGAGTAACCATGAAGAAAGTTTTTATACAAAGTAAATTTACAACCTATGTTTAATTCCAGGAAGATTCGGCAAACTTTGATGAGAATACTAACGGTAACACTTGTAATAAAAACAGTTTCTTAAATATTCGTACAGTCTTCGATGTTTGACATTACCTTATCCCATTATCTATATAGACATCGTTGTTCCCTGGTTAAAGAATTTCAAAACACTTTAAAGTTTCATAAATTCATAAGATATACTAGACCTTGATATGTCACTCAGTGTCTCTAATACTATTGTTGATAGATATTACACTCATCTGCGTCATCTATAATTTACTCTATTAACCAGTTAACTCTCTCTCTCTCTCCTCTCTCCCTCTCTCAAATTAAGTGACGAGCGGTAATGTCTCAACTCCGCCTTCTACGATCTGATTGGGCAAAGGTCAGTCAAACTTTTCTGGAGTAAATTCCTATTAAACGCTTCAATGTAGTTTGCTGTAATTTAATTTAATTTAATTTAATAATGAGAAATCAAAAACTTACCGAGCATTTTCATATCTAGTTCTCTGTACTCTATCTGCTTTGGTTCATTCTAAAAAAAAAATTAGTCGAATTAAATAAAAGTTACTAAGCGGCAATCAATTATTGAAGGAAATTTTAAGACTGAACTTAAACGTCACACCAGTTTTGAACAAAATAAGGAATACAAATAAATGCTTATCAAGGTACAAACTAAGATTATTAGCTTACTTCATTTATTTGGTTGCTTTGACTTCTGACCTGAGATGCATCATCACTACTTGTTTGCTGCAAGCATCCTGAGTTCTGGCCATTCACTCTACCGATATCCTAAAATGCAATTTTTACTTCATTCGGATTGTGTTTACACTTTGATCCTAGAGAGCTTTGTGCAGAATTAGGCATTACAGTTACACGCTTTATAAGAAGACTCAACATACAGGTTATAATCTCTCTGCTACTATACATGCATTTACCTATTGATTTTAAAATTCATGTATGTTTTTTTTAAAAGTATAATTGATTTGATACATGCAACTTAGAATAACTTTATTTTTGAAATAATACAGGTTTGTTTTTCATATCTTTAAGTAAACAAAATTTCTTCCCAAAACCATAGGATTCCGGTGAATGAAACGAATCTAACGTACCTGTACACAAAGACCCTGTGTTTTTGCCCATTGTAAAAAAGCCGTTCTAGAAGTTCGGCACATCTTCTCAAAATTATCATGTGTAGAGGACTGAAACATTTTCAGTTCAAGAGTCACATCTCTACCATCATTCAGAGTGACCTGAGTGTATAAACAAACAATATTTTAAAGAGCAACGTACACATCGTTCATCGGCAAGTAAAATAATATCATTCATAGTGAATTTTACGCAGAATTGCATGGTGTTAATCATTATTACTACAAATCGCGTAAAGAGACGAGATTAGCCCTTCAAATGATAATTCACGTGTGTGCTCGCCGTAAATACATGTACTTGTAGTTCTCCTATCTTTACACCTAGCGTGTCCCGTGGATAAATATTTCTAGATCTAAAGCTAGCGCTAGACTTTTTCTGAGTAATCACATTTACTACAGTAAATTAATAATAAGAATTAAATACAGTATTCAAATTCTTCACTAATCAACAAATCAAGCCAAATAATGCATCGAAAATATGTTTGCATATACATGTATTCAAGAATAATATGGCATTTCTGAGTATTGAATAGAATTATATGCCGTATAATAACAGACTAGCCGCGAAGTCGTAGATTTATGTATGTTGGTTTACTAGACAGATTGTCAGATTAGAAGCTAGATCTTTGATTTGAAATTGGAAGTGTACATGTAGTATAATTCATAATGCTTATATTATACCGGTATAGGATAATAAAAGAACATTTTCCAATTTGGATGTCAAAACTTAAATCAAATACATGTAATACACTTGCCTTTATAAACCCCATTGTATGGCTGCTGCTGATATTCTGGACCTTGCCATTGTTGATATTGTCCAGAAGAAGGTGACCATTTTCAGTGAAAGTCCACATCTTTTTCTGTCTAGAGAGGCGCGCAGATTGCAAATCCCACGGATGTCGAAATACAACAATATCTATCGAAATCGCAAGCGGCGCATGTAATGTTTTTGACCAATCAAATCTCGGTAGGATTATCGCTATGCCGAATGGTCGCTCTTGCTAACACCCATCACTTCCCCCTTGATTTTAGTACAGTGTCTTTGGCATCTCCCCCCCCTCCCCCCCCCCCCCCACTTTTTCTCGCAGCAACAAATATTTTAAAATTTACATATAAAAAAATTGAATTATCATGGAGTTGGCCCCCCACTTTTTTAGGAGTATGGAAAAAATTGATATGAAAATAAGGAAATGAGGAGTGAAATTGAAGTTGTATACTACGCCAGCCCCCCTGTTTAACAATAAGGCAATATATAGAGGTCAGAATTTATTGCAGGGGCGTATCTTGACTTTAAATTCTAGGATGGCAAATCCGTTTTGGAGTCTTGGAACCGCCTTAGGTCCCTATCAGGTCAAGGTTAGAGTCTTGATGAGCGATCAGGGTCGGGCAAAGCCCCTCTATAGAAAATGAATTTGGGAGTTTTAAAAATAATTTATGTCCTTGACAGATATTAATCTGCTGGAGAAAAGAATAGGAAATTCTAATAACTAGTACTAGAAGAACTGGGGCCCGTTTCATAAAACATACTTAAGACTAAGTTATACATGTACCCTAGGAAAGAACTTTTTCCTAAGTTCATTACTTATCCGTTTCCCTATTCCAGTCTTATCTCATGAAATCCCTAAGTTGTGTCTCAATTTTAAGACAGGTAAACCGATGTCTTAACATGGCGACTGCTTGTTTTACATTGAAATGAATTACAAGCACATTACAGTTGAACAAAAATACTAGTCATAAGAATACACGTATCATTCTGACTTTTCCACTTTACTTCATAACTAAAGACTTTAAAACTATCAAAATATACATACATTTCTTCAATTAATTTCTTTTGTGTAGACTTAATTTTTACAGTGTTTTCTTAGATGTTTTCTTAGATTATCTGGTCGCACGCGCAGATGGGTAGCAGGTAGTGTTACAGCTAGTGCAGCGATGATAATTGAATTATTCATGCCCGAGAATCCTTAATACCTAATAAATTTGATAAAAACATGAATAAATACTATTACTACGAATGCTGTTTCATTCAGAAACTTTTGTCTTTTATCCCAAATTCCTCTATCAGTCGAGATGCATTCATTTGCGATGTGTCTTTTTGTATTTAAAATTTAAAAAAATCCCATTCTTATATTAACCATTACAAGTAAACACGCGTTACATTACATTTGTTTGAAGTTCCACATTTTTCCATTCTAAATTCTGCTGTCGCTGAATATGATAATTGTATTCCATTTGGAATATAACGTAAGATATAGTAAAATCATAAAATTTAAATATCCTAACGAGTATTTCTAATTTACAGAATTACAGAAATTCTAGCAGTGACCAATGTTTCCAATTGATTCATGCTGTCATATCCAAATATAAATATTTGAATTAAAGAGTTTTATGTACATTAGGCCTATGAAAAAACTGTGTGTTTAGGGTAACACTGATGAAAAAATTAGGTTAGGTAGGTAGGGATTTTTTTTTATTTTATGATATTTTTTTCCGCATGAATCGTAAGAATGTTTGTTTGTGCCATATTTAAAAACGGATTTTTTAATAAGAATAATATAAAATTCACAATCGGATAAAAACAGACATCTAAAAATGGTAGGATCGGGGCATTTTTGTAGGCATTTTACCCTAAACACACATTTTTTAGGCCTTGGGCAAAAACAAGAAGGATAATACGATCAATATATTCTCTCTCAAATTCAAAATATACCGTTACCAAAGAATATACAGGTTTATTACATTATTTATACATGTATCCACTCGTGTGTGTATGTGAATGTAAAATATTATACAAGATTTCAGTACATGTACAGACACTACACTATTTACAGGTACACTCTATCTACACATTTTACTAAATTGAGATATAATTTTCTATGTGAGTAAGGGAATGTTTTTTATATATATATATATATTGAAAAGAATTTACATTCTCTTTTAATCCATATTTTTAAATTTTTAAACATTAACTACATGTACGTTGGTGTTTTATTGGAGCTGATCTCACGAACTTTGATCCCAAACATTTTTAAATAAAATTTGAAGATGGGGGAATAAGATGGCGCAAATGCCCATTCGGTTTAGTAGTGAAATACAATTTTAAATTTATTTTTCTCCAATTAAATCTATTCAAATATATTATAATAAAACTTTGCAAAAGCAAAATTTCTAACTATAGTCAGTTTTTAATATATTTAACAAAAAATAAGAAGAAAAAAATATTGTCGGAAATTTTTGTGGTATCGAACCCGTAACATAAAAACCCTAGTTTAGCTTATGCCAGGTGCTCTAACCACTGAGCCATTTCAGACACAACAAAGTGTGCTTTTTAAATATTATGTGTGACTAAGGCCACGAACTACAGGACTTGTATTATTTTTTTCAAAACGTTCAATTGTTGGGATACAAAATGATATTTTTAATGTATAGTGGGTCATCTCTCCACGTTTTTGTTCATTGAAATCGGTTTGTTTTCCAATAAAGTTTAATTAGACTATGAGAAAAACATGGAGCACAGACCCACTCTATAAAAGAAAATGCCCTGAAGTTCTAAAAAATGACAGTATTTGCAGGTTTTGATACGTACACGCCTGTTTGAGTCAACATATTCCAAGTATTGAACATACCTATAGGTTAAAAATCAATGATTCGTTAAACATGATTTGAAAAAAAACCATCAGATTTATTGATACTTTAATTTTTCAGTAGCCTGTCCGACCGCGTATGGGCATTTTACACGCCTTATCTACCCATCTTCTTTATAAAGTTATTGCTAAAAGGGAGGGATGGTCATGGCATGTTTTAGATTAATATTAATCTTATAAGAAGAAAGTTAACTCAAGATCGTCAACCGTGTAGGGTGTAAAAATATTCTGACCAAATCTAAAATATCAGGAAAATCTGCACTAGCAACCAAGTGATCAATATGTGATGAATCGCTTCTGTAGGATTTTTGATTCCTGTGACATTCGACGTAAGTATTATGCGTAAAATCCGACTCTAAACTAACTTTGTTTTACTTAGCGGCGGGAAGTTGAGTACAGTTCACTGTATATATGTATACACCCGTGTATACATATAGTTACCTATCCATTGAACTCGATTAAAACGCTGGTGAATATCAACATATTGTTACTGTGGTTTATTGTGCATTACCTTAAATTGCACCTTATGGAGAAGGCTTACATAGGCATTGCCTGTTGCCTAATCCATTTATGTAAAGATATATTTGCATATTAAAATATGTTCAAACCATATTCAAGATAAAGCAAAGTTTTCAAGCATTAAATCTGAAATATTTTGAATTTTTCTTTACTAATTGATAATTCATAACTTAACAAATCATATCGAAAAGTTGAAGGAATATCAGATGGTTAATATCTTGGCCACCCAATCTCTTTAAATAAAAGCTTTAATTTAAGAAATGAAATAAATATTTCTGCAATATATAATTGATTATGAAAAGGGAATGCCGCAAGGAAGCTACGCCCTTGCATTGTTATGCAGATAAAACTGGCGCTTTGTTACAAATAATGCACTGTAAAAATAAGTATTTTTAGCAAATTGACACGGGGAAACAATATAAACGAATTCAATGTGTTTTTAAATTTCATCATTAATTAACAAACGAAAACAAGATTTGATTGAAACTTATAGCTAAACAACACAATTGTAAACAATAAAAAAACTGGAGCTTGGTTTTATAAAAAAGAATACTCTAAGCCACCCTTGTAATACTATACGTATTTAACACCCGAATTCTATTGAAACATTAAAATATTGTACTTATATAAGTAAGGAAGTAAATGATTTGGCATGTGTTTCATATAAAATAACAGAGACATGCATATCATATAATTGCTTAATGAATAAACACCCGGCCAATCGGACCTATATGTCACTTTATAAACATGAATATACAAATATTAGGTTTACGCATTGTTAATTTTTAATAAAATAGATTGTCTGCACATAAAAGCTGAATATAGGAGTTTTGCAGTTTTCATGGAAAATTGGATTAGAGATAACTAGTGCAATCTGAGTCTGACATGTTTAGTAATAGATTATTAAAGCCACTACTGTTTAAAAATTCCGGGTTTTTTTTTCGAATCATTCTTGAAAACGAGCAAAATGATAATGAAAATTGTTGAGCTCAAACTGTTCTGCACTTAAAATGAATTCATGTATGATGCAAGAATTTTTTTGAAATTAAAGCGGGTTGATAAACCCATCTCCAATAGTTACGTACCAAAAAAATATATCTTAATAATCAGTGTCTTTGGTTTTGTTAGGGCACATCCAAAATAAAATTAAAAAAAAAAATATCTATGAATCTCAAAGTACCATTCCGAATAAAATGATGAATCTAGTGTAGATTAACAATCCCTATCACAAGATGAATCCAAGGAGACACTTAGTCATTCAGTAAATTTACATTGATTTCAGACATGAATTTAAATCAACGCTCGAATCTCAAAAACTAGAGATGACCACTTCACCATCTTTTCAAAGTGGTAGTGGTACACCACTAGTAAATGACTCTTAAAAAAGCCTGATGTCTAATTTCCCATTATAATGAATAGTGCATTTTTAGGGTACCTAATCTCATAGATTAGAAATAACTTTAATAATGATGACCATATTTTGCCGTGGTAGTGATATACCATTAGTAAATGACCCTGAAAATTTCAGCCCCGAGGGTAGCGGCCCTCGAGCATGATGTTTAAAATCCCATTATAATGCGTAGTTTACTATAAGTAGGACCCGAATCCTAAAAACTAGAGATGACCACTTCACCATATTTTCTCAGTGGTAGTGGTATACCTGAAGTAGATGACCCTAATAATTTCAGCCCCCAGCGTTGGGGTCCTCGATGTTTCCGAGCCCGGTGTTAAAAATTCCATTATAATAAATAGTGTATTTCTTAAGGCCCCATATCTCAAAAACTTGAGATAACAACTACACCATTTTTTCACGGTGGTAGTGGTATACCACTAATATATGACCCTAAAAAATTTCAGGTCCAAAATATGAAAATCAATTTTATGCATTGCAAACTACGTTCTAGAGTGCAGTCCACTTTTGAATTGCGAATAGCGAACTGTGAACTGCGTTCCAAAAACCGATTAGGTTTATTTGTTTGTTAATTTGTTGACCAGAGAGTCGTCTTTATTCGTTCAACACTTTCTTGCCGTTCCTTTAATGTTTTCTCATCATTCGTTCATAGTTTGCTCATTGTTCGTTCAAGATTTTCTTATTACCGTTTCACATCGTTCGTTCAACGTTACGGTATTTTCGACGTTATTTCCCGTCGTTCGTTCATCGCTCGCCCATTGTTCATTAAGTGATTTTTTCCGTAGGTTATTCAGTTATATCTCGTAGTTTGTTAAGCATCGTTTCATCGTTTGTTCAACATTTTTCATCGTTTGTATAGCGTTCAGCGTTCGTCTCTTGTTAGTACATGTACCTCTTGTACGCATAGCATTTTAGTTACATGACATTCAAAGTTCTCTGACTCATAGTTTGTTCAGCATTTTACCATCATTTGCTCGGCGTTTTCTTGATTCTTTTGTTCTGCTTTCTCCCTTCACACTCTTTCAGTGTTACATGTATTTCTGAATTATCATTCATTTAGCTTTTGTCAACCTTAAAATGCAAAAGACAAAATGACTACATATTTGTATTTCTAATGCAGTAATTGTCCAAGCGGAGAGGTAGCCTATTATAGGACATAAAATCATAAAAACAAGCAAGACCCATCAAAGCATTGCCAAGTAAAACGTAGAAATCATAGACAATGTAACTGAGTTTCAAAAGGGAGATAGTACACTTCATTTTTATTGAATTGCTAATTGTTATACCATCCAATCTATTTAATTTTAACGTTGGTTTGCGACAAAAAAATATTTATCTCTATTCTGATGTTAACAATTAAGATCAATCATAAGTAACAAATGGTATAAGTCGCCTGTTGAACTGGGTGTCTTAAATCTCTTGGTAAACTTTACTTATATGATCTATGACAACAACTAGAAAACCTCCTTTGTACATGTATATACCAACCTTAATGATTTCGATTACTCAGAGGCGCAAAATTTCTACTATTTGAAACAAAAACAAAAAACAAAAAATCTTAGCCTTAGAATTTTAGCCTTACTATTGAGTTGCTTACTTTTACTTCCAAATTACTAGGTCTATGACCTACATGTACTCTTTATGCTTGTGGCCTCTAAATTATTGTCAATAAATCCGTCCATTCTATTATCCACTCTAATGAATAATTAATCAAAATAATAAAATTATTTGTTGAGATAAAAGATGATATTTTTAATGTAGAGTGGTCCATCTCACTACAAATTCAGATGGTATATTACAGAAGATTTAAAATTTTAGCCTAGCGACCATTGTTTACCACTGATATCTACATACATGTATGTTACATATCAATTTCAAACGATCGATTTTATTTATTTTTTAAATTTCTTCGATCAAGTAATGAAAAATTAACAGATTGGATAAAATTTGATCCCATATCACAAGACATTCATTATTTATTATCAAAATATCACCTGGCAGGGATACTAAGCGATCAAAAATACCATCTGTAGAAATAAAACTAAGAAGTTTCAGTCTATCAAATACTTTGACATTTCACCCGTATAAACATGACTGTATATCAACAGTACATGTGAGCTGAACTATTTTTTTTCCATTTTCAAAATACGTTTTAAAGGCTAAAAGAAGCCAATGATTGATTCTAAAAAGTTTAAAATCCTCCAAAAAAATTGTGGTTGAGAATAGTGAAAGGGGGCTTCCATATCGGAAGAAAACTGTAAACGAACGAGTTTTCCTCTCCGAAAAATCATTTAAATCATTTAATTGCAGGGGATGGAAAACTATTCCGTCGCACTTCACATCGTCTAAAATATTTTTGAGACAATACTAAAATTTGTCATTATCGCTGTTCTTTTCTTTTTACAATTGCAACTTCCCTACCACCTTCCGTTAAACTTCAGTGAATATTCATTCAAATAGTAGTTTTGTAGGCAATATTTTCAATGTGTTCATTGTATGTCCAATATTTTCACGCACAAAGCAAATTAAATGTAACATGCCAGTATCGTTTAATTCATGTTCTTTATGTGTAAAAATGCAATGTTTGAATAAAAAAGGCTAGATCATCGGACACGACACGCTTTCCCCTCTTTAGCAGGTGCGCTGGTCATTCATGGTCACTGATTCCTCACATCACTGAGCTTGCTGATATCCCGAACATAAATTTGCAAACACAGCTTTTATCTCTGAATATCTAATCACCTAAATTACATAGCGCATTCGAAAGCACTATTAAGTCACAAACCATAAAATGGCGATCCTCTGACCATCAAATTGCCATAACACCCTGGGAATAATTGAGCGCGGCGGACAGTGCAGGCACTGCAATGCGTGCTGGCCATAAATTGTTTTAAATCTCTACACGTCAGAAGAAGAAAAACCAGGAAGAAAAACACGGATGCACTTTAGTCATGTTGGTGACCATCATTGACGCGTTGTAGAAATCGGTTCCATTACAACATTTCTGAAAATGGTTTTATCTACAGCAGTGATTATCATTTTGATATCCGTCTCTGCAATTGCACCAAATCCCAAAAATGTGCGTGTAAGTATCTTTGTACTCATTTACATTTAGTTTTCAGATGCGCATTAAAACAAATAACATTTACATCTACGCAAATGTTTATAAGAGTTTAAACAACAATTTTAGACAGAAGAAAACGAGGGTGACGATATACTTGGACAGTCTTTAATAGAAGTTGAAGCGACAATGGCTAGTTTTGAAATGACTTCGCTGTCAACTGATACGCTTGGGCAATCTTTGCAAGGCATTGACAATATGGTAAGTAACACTTTATATTCATAAAAATGGGAAATTAAAATTCATTAGCTGTTCTTAATATGTATATATTTAATGTTTTACGATGTTTACGGTGCAGGCACGTAGCATCAGGGGGGACCTGCCCCCCCCCCCCACTTTTTCTCGCAGCAGCATTTTTTTTTTTACATTTGCATATAAAACATTGAATTATCATGGAGTTGGCCCCCCCCCCCCTTTTTGGGAGTATGTGAAAAATGGATAGGAAAATAAGGAAATTAGAAGTGAAATCGAAGTAATATATTACACCCCCCCCCCCCCCCCCGGATTAGGATGTGTGAAATTCCAAATTTCTTTTATCCTTTTTTTTTCTTTTTGCTTGTCAAGTTTTTTTTTTTGATGAGTCGGCCCCCCCCCCCACTTTCAAAAACGATGTTACGTGCCTGCGGTTGGGCGAGCGCAGCAAGAATTAATTTCACATGTATCTTGTCAATCGCAACATCTCGGACATTTCCGGCAGAGCTCGCAGAAACACCCTAAATGTAAAAAACATTACCGGATGTTCGAAGTTTATACAAAATGGAGTCGCTTCCCATTAAAATAAATATCGGTTTGACTGCCTTATGTTTCGCTTCTGTGGTATATTTTAGGGTATACCATTGGCTTTTGTTTAAATGAAGCTCGCATATTTATATCAAGTTTTATAGAAGGGGGGGGGGGGGGTATCTAAAACGTACGCCTATGTAATACATTCGACCTGTTTTTCCGAGCTCTGTCGGAAAGATCCGAAATGTTGCGATTGGAATTTTACATCACATTGTCAACTTTGCATTGTTCTGAAAATCATCAAGTAACAACAAAGAATTGTTTTATTAACTAAGTGATCAAATGTGTAAACGATGAATATTATTTTTCTTTTGTACTTTGTTGTTATCCGATTTTTTTCCGGTTCATAAAGGTTTTTTTAATTTGTTTATTATTGCATGTTAATTACATACATTGTATTCATGCCTTCGGCTAATTTTGTTGGTGTGTAATTTCCCATTTTCCTATTTATTGATTTGATAAGCAATATCTACATAATTTTTTTAACTGTCGATATGACAGAAAAGTATGGTTCTTGCTTGTGTATATATATATATATAATCTCTTCATCAAAACAATAACAAAAATCTAAGGCAGGTATCGCAGTTTATACTGAAATAGCTAATACTAGATTTACCAATGTTTGATCCATCTCTAAATTTATCGCGGGAAATCTAGAGCGAGACCACTGTGACGTAACACGTTGAACTCTATATTCATTTGTTTACGACTCAATAAGGAAGGAATGGAAGCATGTAGTAAAATCTTTGGTCTCACCAAAGCTTGTGCGCTACTCAAAACGTGACTTCAAACCTCAAAGCATCGTTAATAGTGGGTTATATGTTAGCCATTTTTGGCATAGCACCGCGGGAAAAAAACATTAGTGAGCATAATGGGAGGGAGACAAAAAATTCTTTGTGATGAATCTGTAGGATTAGTTCCTTCTTTTTCCCGCGCGCACTGGTTCTTAGAGCTCGCTATATTTGTACATTCCCAGCACATTCAACAGTTTTGAACTGTCTTGTGAATTTCATATACAAAGTGTTAATAAAAAGAACAAAAGATGATTTCGGTTTAATGCGCAGGTTTAATTCTACAGGAAAAAAATCGTTTACGAGGCAGCGTACAGCTCGAGTGCGCAATGCTTTGGGCTTCTTTTTCAATTTCATATATCCGTAGGTTCAAAGTTATAACTTTTTTATGAATTTGTTTTATACAAAAATTAACTTTATACATCTACGTAACGTTTATTACAGAAGAGAAATTGTGATTTAATTTATGAATTTGATAGACTAAAATGCTAAATTGGCGTCATCCAATTAAATAAAACTGAAAATTAAACTGGTTTGCAAGTGTTTGCTTCTTTTAATGAATGAAAATTTATATGACATTTGAGTTCTTTTTCCCAAAAAGCATGTTCTACGGTGTCCATGTTTGAACGTAAAGTACTATAGCATTGAATGACTTATTTTTGACGTCGTCGTGTCAATAACTGCCGTCAGGTGAGCAGACAAATTGAATAACGCGCGTTAGCGCGTTATGATAATTTGTCTGCTCACCTGACGGCAGTTATTGACACGACGACGTCAAAAATAAATCATTTAATGCTTATATTTACATTCCCTTACTGAGGAAATCAATTGTTTACTTAAATAAATCGATATAAAGTGCAGATCACGGAGGGAGTGAATAAGTAACAGCAAGAACAGCTGTTTTGTAAAACCGGTTTAAACTGATTTTCACATAGCCTGTTGAGATAAGATCGACGAGCATGAAAATATAATCCATGATAAATAACTCTTGAAATGTTGCTTTTAACAATAAAGTCAACTTATTTGTTGAATAATTATAAAACATGGTGTTTTGACAACATTCATGAAATACATTTTTAACTGATAGCATAGAAATCACTGTTTGAGAACTACTTATGTAAATTACTCGTAAATTCATACGCAGTGAATAGGTGTTGCATCTAGAGGCATTTAAACATCACTGAATTTTAATGGAAAAACGCAGTAGAATGTAAATATAGAGCTTTCATCGACTGAAATGAGCGAATAAAGAAATGAAAATGTATTACACAGAATAAGGGAATGTTAAACACTGACATCGGACACAGAAAACTTACTTACACGCTCTAACATATAATTACCGCCTACTAATTATATAATTCGCTTTTCCTTTTGTGAATAATTCATAGACGTTGCCGGGAATAGCCGTTAATGATCTGCATGAAATTGATACCGGACGAGATTCTTTGATGAGGTACAAGTCATTGATAATGAGTAAATGATAACAGGCTGCGCGGTGGGAGAGGGTTAAATAGGGTTGTGAAATGTCTAGCCTTTACTACCGGTATGCTCCACAGCATCTCCATAGCAAAATGGAAGACTGTACGTGTAAAAGAATGAATTGAAAATCCTTTTAAAAAGACAATTATTAAAATCACGTTTATATGACGGACGATACCATTTGGAGGGCTTTAAAACAAACATAATAGATAAGGTAAATCTCTAATACGCAACATGCATATCCAAGATAGATATCATGTGCGTTTATTAAACAATAAAATGCTTTCTTTGGTGATTCATACGGGATAAGAAAGTAGCGATATTGCACAAAAAATACATAACCCGCGCATGAATCATCAAAGGGACATTCTATTGTTTATATTAACTAAAAATCACTAAATTACTATTAACGCACAGAATTAAATAAGCTGACATCATCCTGATTATTTCATGCAGTCCGTGATATTTCTTAGGTCGCTGTAGGTTTCGGCCAATTAATGAACAGGGCGTGTCAAAAGTATCTTGTCGGTTTCAGCCGCTGTAGATTTCGACCAATCGATAATCGGGGCGTGTAGATTTCAGTCTGGCTGTTTCTATAGAACAATGAACTAAGATAGTCCTACACCTGGCACTAAATGGGTTCAATTAGCTTTAAATGATAGATATACGTTCTAGCAATACATATACAGAAGAAAATATGTATGTTTACGTGCTAATGTTTTTGTTATCACTTCTCAGACGAATGTACCCTTGCGAAAATCTTTGCAATGATAAAATTTGCCAGACGTCCGTTTTTCCTAAAAATAATTCCCAACTTTAGGGAAATTAAAACTGGACATACAAAATAGAATATAAACATTTATCTCAACTACATCTCATAAATAATTTTGCGCAAATTGATGAAAGTAAGTATACGTACGCTTTATGGATTTGATATTATACGATATAAAAAAAGAATACAAAAAAGGCGAGGCTTGTATCGTGTTTGGTCTTCTTTTTTTTTTTACTATTTTATGGACTCTAACTTAAATTCATGGTATTTACTCTATAGAATGACATCTTAGAAAAAAAATATGGTGGCGGTAAAATTAATCATATATGTTGACGGATTACTTTTCACGCTGTAAGCTCTATAACTAAGTAGACCCTGACGAAAAATGCCGTAAAAATTATATTTTGCTACTGTTTTTTCAGTCCTTTCAATGTTTGCGTAAAAAATGATATGGATGTCATTTCATGATAATTTTCTACCAAAAAGCATAATTCATATAAAAAGTTAATGTCATTCAGGTCTGTAGTATTTCAGGTCTTTAGTATGTCCCGTATACCGATCCCAATACAATGAAAAACTCCGAAATTTTCCGAATACATAACAATAGTCTCGATAAAAATGCGTCTAACAGTCTTTGACCATCTTCTCATATACGAGCAAAACAAAAAATGTGTAATATTTTTAAAAGGCATAAAACATATTTCTACCTGTAAATTTACTTTTAATTGATAAAAATGAGCATTACATTAATTCATTAAAAAAAAAGCTATCCCGCAGAAACGCAGTTACAACATTTAAATGTGTATTAAATAACGGACCGCCTCCTGGCGGCCCGTAAAAACGCTATGTAAAGGTCGAGCCAATATTGTAAAATCTGTATTATGACGTAGTGTGAATAGAGGAAATAAAACATGATAGATGTAAATATTCATTTGTAAACCGTTTTTATAGAGCCTCCTACATGAAGCTGCAGGTTTTTAGCTCTTGATAGGTCCCATGTCGTCAGTGTACATTATGTATGTTCTTTCAAAAGTAAAATTATTATAACTTTTCATGCGTCTGTATTTGTGCGATTGATATTGTGTGTTTTAAACACACTCAGGTTGTTCTGACAAAGAAAAACCGGACGCGATAATCGTTAAACTGAGAAAAATGTTTTAAGTGATACATATACAAGTAAATAATATTGAATATATTTATACATATGTCGTCTGTGTTCTAGATAAAATCTATGTCTTCCAAACAAATTTTTATCACATTAAATGTCGATAAAGTGAACGAGAAGGTCGGATTTTTATATTTTAAGTAATAAAGAAAAATAAGTATACACTTCGGTCGATATAACATCGAGTTGAGTGACGGTACTTTATAGTCGGTGTATATTTCATTCGCGATTCGCAACAAAACAAAGATTATGATTGGCGCATTTTTATTTGACCCGCCCACTTATCAACGGCTTCTTTCATGCAACATGCAAAGGATAAAGCATAGTGCCATAAACTGCAAATTTTTAGTATGTTTTTAATTGAACCATTCGTAGGTAGTGTAGGTTTAAGTTTGTGTAAATCATGAGCATCCCTATAAATTCTTCTTAAAATTGATCTTTTCTTAAAAACAGAAACGATTAGAAGAATTCGTTGTTCAACACCAAGCTTTAAACAGAACAATTAGATTTTTGTAAGCAAGATGATTTATCTGAATATATTGTACATTTTGTATTTAATTATTATCATAGGGCTGATTAATTTTTGCTAGGTGGTGTGGCAATTGGCCTCTGGCAAGATTGGAAATATACAGCGTACGTCAATTTCATCTGTTACAAAACATTTATCGACGACAAATTGACGCGGACTTATGAGAAAACATTGTATTGAAACTGTAGTTATAAAAATTGTATTTTCAATCACTTCAGCGTTTCTAAGTTACAGTGATCGAAAAACATTAAATTTAGTATCAGCAAAGCGTTTGAAAAACATTTTATTTCATCATGAACTTTTCATTAATTATTTCTAGAATGATGCAGTAAACCAAAGCTGTATCTTGTCTTCTTCGTCCTACACTGAAATGGATATATCAGAAATTTCCAATTTTGAGGAGAATTCGGTTTGTAAAAGTTATTTGTCTTTAAGTTACTTGTGTAAAAATGAATTAATGTGAAAAGATGCAAATATTTCAAAACATATTTTATTCTAAGAAATGTTATTTAATAAGATAATGGGATTTCATTCAGGTTTCAAAATCAAACAGAAATAATCCGGAAAATAGATTTACAACCTCAACTCCAAGAAAACAAAAAACGAGACAATCATCGGAAAATATTCCAAGCATTACTGATGTAAGTAATAAAAGAAGTAGTAGTTTATATACAGTACTTTATATCAATATTTCCAAAGCAAGATTGAAATAAATGAACAATGAAATTTCTGCTTACTAATGTGGTCTAGATACTCTAGTTTATATATAGTACAACCGTTCAATAAATGTGGTGTCATCACCGAAATAAATCAGAAATCCGTTTGCTACTTTTTCCTTCAATTCAGTAAAAATATATGAATATTAATTTACAGGATATAGACATTTCAGAGTGCAGTTCCATAGGGGAAAATAGTCTTGAGGAGGAACAGCCACTGACTTTTGAAAGTAGTTTTGAAACAACAATGCCCTGCACTTCCAGTACGCCGCTTTTGATAAAAAAGAAGAGAACAACCGGTATGTAAAGCATTTCATTTACGCTGTATCAATTGTTTCTATTAAACTCCTAACCTACAAATATTAATTACTTCACCGTCTATCGGGTGACATTTTGCAATCGGTCTTCGTTTGTCATTGTCCGTCGTGCGTCGTTCGTTAACAATATCACATTTATAACTTATTCTTCACACTACGAGGTCAAAGATTACCATTTTTGATATGAAGCATCTTTAGGATAAGAGGGATCTAAATTGTGAATTTTATGACCATTCCATTTTCGGGGCCTTCTGAACGGGGTCAAATATGCTTAAAAGGGCCAGATTTTCAAAACTCGTCTTCTCTTTTTCCACATATGCGGGGAAAAATTAAATGCATGGCGATGATGTCAATGAAAACCTATTTCAAAACTGTAAAATTCATGGCTCCTGCGTGAGGGGTGTTTGCCCTAGGCCAGGTAATATTGTTAAATAGTTAACAGGGCCACGTGACCATATAATTGTGAAAATGTATAAAATTATAGAATCTCTTATTCTCTCTATTCAGAGCAGGGGAGATAAACTGAATGCATCGTTACGGTATTCATGAAACCCTCAACCTTAATTGTGAAATTCATGACCCTTGGGTCAGGGGTTCAGGCCGATATGACAAGATAGTGAAAATATAGTAAATTTCAGAAAACAAGTCTTTCGACTTTCAAAGACGTGTGAAATAAAATAAATGCATTATCATTTTATAATAAGATAAAACTATAAATGCAGAGGTAAGACCCATTGACAGATCGATCTAAAGACTATGGTACGCAGGTGACTGTCATGGCCTGTAGGCCTCTCTTTTCTTGAATACCAATGTTTGATTACACGTACAATAAACAATGAATAATTATCGAGTGTTACACATGTATCAAGATTTGAGAGAGAGAGAGAGAGAGAGAGAGAGAGAGAGAGAGAGAGAGAGAGGGAGAGAGCGAGAGAGAGAGAGAGAGAGAGAAGAGAAGAGATAGATAGAGAGAAAACACTTAAGAGAGAAAGTTCTCCAACCTAATCAAGAGTTTTTCATTTCTTTGCTATTGTAGTTAAATCATCTAGACACCGAAAGTTACTACAGAAAGCACTTTCAACAACATTTATCTGTTTAGTTAGATCAAGAAAGTGCCGATTATCTTGCTTAAGTGGAATAAATACAGATTTCGTAAAAAAAGTAAGAACAAGGGTTTGGACAAAGGACTTTGAAAGCAGAGTTGAATGGTTCTCTGACAAATATTCCGAGGCCATTAACAAAGAAATATCCGTCAGATACACTATAGAAGATGGGCGACAGATTTGCGCAAAATGCTTTAGGAATTTGTACAGACTGGACAAATCATTTTATTACAAATACATTTCAAAATTTGAGAAAGGTGCGCTTTCAGCAGGATACAGAAATGCCAAAACACTGCACAAAACTTCGGAATTAGCAATGGACTGGCTAAACGATTATGCTGTTTTTCACGGGGACCAAATGCCTGACAAGGGTATCGTTCTTTTGGCATACAAAACCAGGAAAATTGACATCTTCAACCAATATTTTGACGAAACTGTGGAAAAAATGCAGAGAACTGTTTCAAGGTCAAATTTTTACAAAATTTGGGCAGACAATTTTCCCAGTCTAAAAATAAAGCAGGTACGTGTAAAAACATATTTTAACTTTAAATTACGTGTGATGTATGTAAGATTTTTTAGGATTCAATTACCATCAAGTCAAAATGTAAAACGGCATAAACATTAATATATCAATAATGATAAACAAAGTTAAAAGTATTTCCTCAATTTATATTTTAGGAAGCCATTTCATGAGACTAAGTATCATAGCATTGTTAGAAAATTGTTGATTTTTTTTTTCAGACTAATTCTTTTTCAAAATGCAACACCTGTACAAAACTTGATGCGCAGCTACAAGCCACCAGAGACCCGATAAAGCGTGATGAAATTAAAGGTCTAATTAAAGCGCACAATTACAGACAAATGTAAGTAATTAATATTATTATTTCATAATGCATTATGTTATATTATATTTCTGATTTCAGATATTTAATGAAAAAAGTCTATGTAAAATATCTTTAACTTATCTTTTCAAAATTTTTTTACATTTGTAACCTCATTTTTTCAAATGCAAACACAACAGTTACTGTTATCTTATATTATGAATATTTATTCAATTGTTAAAGGATGGAAAGAAAATATTACTACTCAAAACGCAACCAAGCAAAAGAATCAAAACGAAGATACATGTCAATAATTATTGACGGAATGGATCAGAGTAAGTTTATGGAACTGTTTTCGCTTCTTTTCTTTTTTAAGTCTTTTTTAAGTAAAGGACCCGACTTTTGTTAGCAGTGCAAGAGGCTCGGGCAAAAATAAATTGCTAGACTTATTTGTATTTGCTTAAAGATGACGCATTTAATAGCACTGAACATTTTCAACATAAGTGGCGCAACTGCAACGTGTTAGTAACCATAATATTGTTGATCCTGCAAACTGTACAACACACTAAGATGCGGTTTTTCTCCTTACTCTTCAGTGAAGACTAATTTGCCTCATTTCCTTGGACGTCAATCCAATGATTTAGACATGGCAAACCTTCTGTCTACCCACATTCAAGGAGTCATTAATCATGGATTAGATAAATTTACAAAATACGTGGATATCAACGAATATGCACATGACTCGAACATGGTCATGAACACAGTTTTGAAGGAACTTTATTCAGCTAGCTTGCAAATGGTAAACTTTTACTATTTAATTTCGATGTGCTACATTGTATGTATGTTATTGTATCGATCAAACATAATATTTATTGATTTTGTGTAATTCTATGAATACATTATTGCATACATTCAGTTCGATGAATTAATATATCAATTGCTTTCTAAAATTATATCGGTTCAACTTTAGCTGCATACCTTGTACAGCATCAAATAAATTAATATGACTTATTTACAGGGAAATTTTCTACCTCCAACTCTCTATGTCCAAGCCGATAATTGTTTTCGAGAAAACAAAAATAAGTTTGTTTTAGCATTTTGTGAAATGCTAGTGTGGAAGAACATTTTCAAAGAGGTGAGTATTATTTAAATAACAAAACGGCCTATGTTATTTAATGTAAGAACATCACATACGAGGGTTGTTCGGAAATTATTGAGACAACCCGAATATTTTCTTTTCTAATTGACGAATTTTGGTGAAAGTTGGCATAGACACTGAAGAAACGCCAACAAATAATAAAACAAAGACATATTAAAAGAATATTTAATATTTTGTTTACGGCGGTAGATAAATAAGTCGGTGGTCAGGGTACCCGGCGCAGCCATGAACTCAGCGATTTAACAACTTAAACATCAACTTTATAAGTGTCCGTAGAATTACAGTTAATGATAAAAGAAATCAAATTAAATATGTTCATTTTGCTATTCTTTGCAACTAACTTTTGATTAAGTTTTACTGATGTTCGAGTTGAAATACGGATATGGTACACATATATTTACCAAACAATAGAAATCTGACAACGACTTTACATTGAATGTTGACGTCAAGGCGGCGCATTGAAAACCGTCAAACTGGTGGATATCTCAGAAGAAGACCTTTTAAGGCCACGCAATTGCTTAAAAAACTATACGATGACAAGACAAGGTGTAGAGCCTCAGCTCATCATATTTTTTTTCACTGATTGTTTAAGTAGAAATAGGCCAAAAGGATTAATTATCAAGTACTTTTGACACACTAGCTGTTGTCAACAGTTCTAAAACAATTTAAAAAATGACTGCGGGAGACATTCACAGTAATTAGACTTTTGGATAAAAATAACTCGATTTTTCCCCTAAAAAATCAAGAATGAGAGAAAATGTAAATGATGACATCTTTAAATGAAAACAAAAGATGATAAATAAAGAATAATTCTTATTTTCGTTCGTTTGTAAGGTGTTTAAAACACAGGAGCAATATGAAGCGTTAAAATGACGCTGCGAAAAGTTTGCGGTTGCGCCGGGTCACTGGACGAAGGCACATTTGTCAGCTTACCAGGAATGATCTATTCATGCCATGGACAAGAAACTTTTCACATTGATAATCTCTATCCTGATTTACGTTTTGGTGAAATTTCAAGAGTTTATCTTTTGTACTTAAAGAATAAGAGAAAATGTCTCAATAATTTCCGAACAACCCTCGTACACATCACTGAAAAACTGTTCAATTTGTTTATAGAACTTTCAAAAATACTGCAATGACCCGTTTAAGCAATGCTACATTGTGATCATGATACTTTAAATGAATTCTTTTTATGAAAACCACTTTTTAATTTGACTTTACAATTTTTTATTCATGGTAAGAAGTAGAAAAAAAATATTTTAACACTTCAGGTGCACATTTCCTTTTTGTTCGTCGGACATACCCATGAAGATATTGACGCTGGGTTTAGCAAAATCGCAGATCAATTGAGACGAAACGAAGCTTCAACAATACCAAGACTGCTGTCTTTGATACCCAATACTCGACAACTGAAAGGGCTTTATGATATAAGAAACTGGTTGTCTCCATATCTAAATTCAGTGTCTCAACATACTAAACCCCATCATTTTCGATTTTATAGGGATTATCAAAATCAAGTAGTTTCAGAATACAAAGGAAGTCACAATAATCTATGGAAACGTTTACCTAGCACAATTTTGAAACAAATGCCAAATGGTCTTCCACAAATTTTAATACCTCCTTATTTTGAAAAAATAAATATCGAAGCATTGGAGAAAAATATTGATCGCTCAAAGTTTTTATTTTCAGAACAATCGCAGTTTCAGTGGTGGAAACGATTTGTTAATTACTTAAAAGATCTTAAATCAGACCTAACACTTCGAACGAGATATGCCAAAGATCAAGCAAGATGGTTGCTTCCACTTCTTCCTAAACAACGAGAAAATGCAGACCAAGAAGAGGCAGGACCATCGAGACTTGATCCCGAGTTACATGAAATGGTGGACAAAGAATTAGATGAACCGATTGTAAGTATGCGTTAAAATATTTTTATCAATGGCATACACCAGTCAAGTTTTATATCATTTCCGACAAAGAGCACACGGTGGGTGTGAGCGGTCAGCAGAGGATGCTCACTCCTCCTAGGCACCTGATCCTACCTCTATCTTTTTAGAGGTCCGCGTTACTCTGCTTTAAATTTGTATTTCGTTTTATGGATTTTTGAGATGGCTGACAGTTTGTTATTGTCATTTTTTTTATTCTATTCTTTTGTAAGCATACATAATACCAATTATTATATAAAGTGTTTATATCAAATCTTAGAAGTGATACTTTAAATTTCAAAATAGTATATTTATGTGGTTATTCGCCTCATCTAATTGGTTTTGCTGTATTTGATGCGTACATGTAAATACAGGTGCATGTAACCACATAAACTGTTGACATATAAATTATTGTTTCCCACAAGTCGTTCATTTATACTTGCTAAGCTTTCTGTGTGTTCAAACAAAATCAATGCGGAGTAAAAAAACAAATGCATCTTTACCTAGCTAAAATCTCTGGCAATGCTTAACCTGCATTTTACTTTAATTTACTGCAGGTTCAAATGCGAGTTCAAAAGAATACCAATCCTTTGAGAAGAACACCTGGTGCTAATG
The DNA here is from genome assembly GCF_025612915.1 of Magallana angulata. NCBI lineage: Eukaryota > Metazoa > Mollusca > Bivalvia > Ostreida > Ostreidae > Magallana > Magallana angulata. Next base: position 27,524,709 of record NC_069117.1, on the reverse strand, counting down.
CTAGCAATAGAAAATCGCAAAACAAAGGCAAGTATTTTTTATTTCATACCTTCTGATACCATCAGTTTTGAACGAACTTACAGCTATTCATGATGATCATTAATGATCCCACCCAAGTGCCGATGCGATTATTAAATATACTACTGGAAATCTAACATCGTCATTGCAAAATGATTGTTATGTATATGATGAACAAAGGTAGATAGAATTATTAGATCCATGGCACCACCGTCAGGGACTCGGGACGTTTGATACCAGGGCAAAGCGTTACCGCTTTAGTTAAAGTGTACATGCATGTGTGTCACTGATAAAGTTGTGAATGTTGAAAACTTCACCAATCTGGATGAAAGTGGTGATCCCAAATCAAGGAGTGGAATTTCTTACAAGTGAAAGATGTTATTTACTACTGAAATGTTTTCCTACTTTTGTTTCATTGTAAAAAAAATTATACTTAATAACAAATGATATTTCACACGCATTATCTCTACTATCTTTGTTTAAATTGTTAAATCTTTTAGAAGATAGATCAAACAGAATTCCTACTATATATTTAAAAGATGTGTTGTTTAAAAATCATAAACAAAAACAAATTTTGTACAGGAGAGTATTGTGACTGTTACTGTGCTTTTCTCTATTATCTTTCCCATGACTGTATTGAAGTGATCATTAATGATAACTCGCATTGTGTTTCCATATGAAACTCACAATACAAATTCATGCAATTTGCAATGAATAGTAAAAAGAAAATGTCTGGAATTTTTAAGACACTTTAAGCCTAAGGATTTATAAATTTTCTTTTCAATTACTGTAGATGATGTTTTGAATATTGCCAACACCGATGATCAGAAATCGACACACTTGAAGAAGAGGACAAAAAAGAAGACAAATAAACAGATAATTGTCAGGACAATTTTTCAAACATTAGTATATTTTTATAGAGTTGACACAGATAAACATTTTTATCTTGATCTGTTTTTAGACTTAATTCAAGCAATCCATTCAATTTGTGGTATTTTCATCTTCTTACATATATATGCAATGAGCTATAATCTTTCAGTATTTGCCTTTTTATGGCATCTTACAATTAGATGTCATTTATATAGAACAGCGTATACAAGTCTTCTTTTTTTGAATTATTTTGAAATTTTCTTGAGCGAAGCTATATGCCATCCATTTGCTTCAGTGGTTAAATTCCTTTAAAAAACTGTCGGAACATTTTGATTCCCATTGTCTATTGGTTTTGAAAGCTGTTAAATAAAATAAGTATCAATCTAGTATTGTGTCAGTACAATCTTAGCTTTTTGATGTCTGTTTATACACTTGAGTGTAACTTTCACCTCAATGGAGTAAAATTAATCTTACTTTTTAATTTGGGGGTAAATTTACCCCATGGTTAAAGATGGGATTTTTGATTGCTATAGAGGTGTACATGTAATCATATTGTGTAGGTGTTAATCTTAGTTTTTGTTTGTCTTACTTTTTTAAATGGGAGAAATTTACCCCATGGTATAGAAAGGGATTTTTTAATTGTATAAAATGTTATGTAGGTGTTAATCTTACGTTTTGATTTTGAGGGATATTTACCCTATGGCTAAAATAGAAAATTGTTATTGCTATACATATCATGTGTTGATTTTAATTTTACTCCTTGATTTGGAAGGAAATTTACCCTAAGCTGAAAAAGGGAACTTGTAATTGCTATACATGTATATGTTGTTTAGTTGTTCATCTTACTTTTGGATTTGGCAGGAAATTTACCCCAAAGGCTAAAGAGAGAGAATTTGTAATTGCAATACATATTTTGTTTACTAGATTACTTTCTGATTTGGGAGGAAATTTACCCCAAAAACTAAATAGTTTAAAATGTGTTATCGTTATATGTATGGTGTGTATTTATCTTACTTTTTGATTTGAGAGGAAATTTATCCCAAGGCTTAACAGCTAAAATTTGTAATTGCTATACATATATATGTTGTGTAGGTGTTTACCTTACTTTTTGATTTGGGAGGAAATTTACCCCGAGGTTAGATAGTTAAAAAATGTTTTATCGCTATATCGATGGTGTGTATATATTAATCTTACTTTTTGATTTGAGGGAAAATTTATCCCAAGGCTTAATAGCTAAAATATGTATTTGCTATTACAAATATATGTTGTGTAGATATTGATTTTACTTTTTGATTTGGGAGGAAATTTACCCCAAAGCTAATAAGAGAAAATTTGTAATTTCTATACATATGTTGTTTAGGTGTTTTTCTTTCTCTCTGATTTGGGAGAAAATTTACCCCAAGGCTAAAAAGCTAATTGGTAATTGGTATAAGTGTGATGTGTATATATTAGTATTACTTTTTGATTTTAGGGTAAATTTATCCCAAGGCTAAATAGCTAAAATTTGTAATTGCAATACATATGGTGTGTATATATTTATCTAACTTTTTGATTTGAGGGGAAATTTATCCCAAAACTTAATACTTAAATTTTGTAATTGCTTTACATATATTATGTGAACGTGTTCATCTTACTTTCTGATTTTGGAAGGAAATTACCCTGAGGCTAAAGAGAGGAAATTTGTTATTGCTATACATGTGTTGTGTAAATATTAATCTTACATTTTGAATTGGGATGAAATATACCCTAAGGCTAAATTGAGCGAATTTATAATTCCTTAACATATCGTGTGTAGATATTTGTCTTATTTTTTGATTTGAGAGGAAATTTACCCCAAGACTAAAGAGAGGGAATTTGTATTTTCTATACATATGTTGTTTGTGTGTTTTTCATACTTTCTGATTTGGGCTATGTAGTGGAAATTTGTAATTGCTATACATACGGTGTGTGTATATAAATTTTACTTTTTTTATTTGAGGGAAATTTAATCTGAGGCTAAAGCGGGAACTTTGTAATTGCTATGCATATGTTGTACAGGTGTTTAATCTGTTTTTATATGTATTTACGAGTCAATAAATGAGTTAACACAGATTTTTCTACGTTTCTGCGTTATTTTGAGGTAAAACGCCGAAAACAGACAAAAAGATTTTCTGTTTTGATTTTGGAACGCGTTTAATGTAGTCATGTGGTAGTGCATGCCTCTCAGAATTGAACCAATTCAAACAGTTGTATGAGGATAATCTTCACTTTCCTAATTGAACAATAAAACATTTTCTGATTGTCTCAGTAACACACTCACAAACTTAGTTTAAGGGCGAAATAACAAATCTTGAATACCCGGTTTTTCTACATTGAATGCTTTATGCAAGTTTGTATCAATTCGTTGTTAATAACAATTCTGTAAAAACTTTGCTGATAATGTATATAAATTTGTTTCCTTCTAAATTAAAACATATATTTCTTTCATTCAAAAATAAACATAAAATTTGAAGAAAAAAATCTAAAATATTTCTAGGAAAAAGCATATTTTCTTTTGCAAAAGTACATTCATATTAGACGTGCAAAAGTACATATATACCAAATAAGATACATGCATGTATATGTAAATAAATCAATAATACTTTTGGACATAACAAACTTTGTCTGGGTTCGGAGTACAATTTATATTTACATCAATATTTACATGTACATGAACACCTACTTCTAGACTTCCATACACTACATGTTACATTCATAATGTGATATCACAGATATACATCAGAAAGATTATTCCATAGGAACTGGGTTTAATTGAGATATTTAACAATTACATAATTAAAGCTTGGTGCCAAGTCGCGTGATTTGATGACTTTGAATCACTAATAGTGCAGACAACAGGAAAAACTCTAACTACAGGAGTATCTTTTCATAGGTATAATAGATGTTGATACTTCATCGTCTACTTGAATAATTTAATTTTTTTTATTCACGTGACGTAACGCCTGAGATTACATCATAAAGTTTAACGGAAGTCTACGTGGTAAACATGGCGTTCGATGCTTCCTCGGTTGACTGGTCACTGCTCTCTAGACTGCTGCTCTGGTCTTCTATTCCACTCTCTGATTCCGCTTCAGTGAACAGCGTGCTTAGTGTCCTCTTCATTGACATCGTCAAAGGCGGGATATACTCTCGTGGAATGACGTAGGTCGACAGGTTGAAAAGGTCAAGGAAAACCTTGTATCGATCACTAAAATTGTGAAATGTACAAAGTAGTATAAGTAAACACTGAGATTTGAATAATTATCTATTTTTTCTCCCCCCAAAAATGGATGACAAAAGTTTTTTTAGACTCTACCTAATGGTTGACCTCAGATAATGATATCCGGATGACCCGCCAGTTCCAACCTTACTTCCTATCATGCGCTGAACCATCATCACGTGATTATCTACATTAAGATAAAGAAATAAGGTGTTTGTGTATATAATATATTATGACATATAATTTATACTTATTGGTTTTATCGTATAAACAATTCCAAATTTCAAAATATTTTGCATTTAAATTCACTCCTATAAAACATGATAAGAATTATTTATGATTTCTAACTTAAGTAGTTTTATCTTATCAACAAAGATAAAGAAGAGAGAAAAATTATCGAAACTAAATCATCAACTTATTCGTGGCTCTAGCTCTTTAAATTCTGTTATTGTTGTATGGCTTGTGTTATAATTATTGAGCCATTTGATTTAGTATGCAAGTTGATCATATTTAAATGTTGCAGTCCTACATGTATATTCTATTTTGTCCAAAGGTTAACGGGCTTATAATTATCCATTTTTAAACATTTAAACGTTGCATTATAAAATGATATGTCTATTATATTTAACGCATTCTTGCCAATTCTCGAACTCCGGTGGTTTTTTTTTTTCATATTTGATATAATTTTTTCATATTCATCAAATAAAGATAAAAATTACATCTCCACTTCGTCATCAGGGAATCAATGTCCATCAGGAGGGTCAGAACCTGAAACGGTTGATGAAAACGAGGCTCGTCTCTGTAGAGGGAGATAAGAAGTGCGCCTTGAAATGCTTTGTGACTCAGCCGACGTTCACCTGAAAAAAAATCTTCCTGCGTAATATATCATTTGATATGTACCAAATTATGCACTTCGTTTTTTCTTGCCTTATGCATTTAGTCTATCTAAAAAATCACAAAGACTGACATTATAATCATCGTATTGAGAGACCGGTTTTTTTTGTTTGTTATGTCATTGCTGAAATTCACGAAATAGATGAAAGAGCCACATGTCAGGTTTGTATTCTTATATCGAACTCTTCCCATGATCTGTTCAGTAGGATTCTGACAAAAGTCTGCGATAATGTTGTACAAAGTGGTCATGGATTTAAGAAATTATTAATAATTCTTTCACTACAACTGCATGTTCATGTTTTGTTGGCTTTTTTTTTTTTACTTTTACTTCCTTCCATAAAGATATACGTGTGATTTATAAGGAGTTGTTTTTACCTTACTTGCAATAAAGTGCACGAATTGTAATACGAACAAAATATCTTTTAATCTATTATTTAGATAAAAATGGTGATATCCAAAGATTTATTTATTACTATAATATATTACCTAATAAAAGATAATCTGCTTCGTGAAAAAAAATCATTTAAGGTCAGACGACACGTTCCTCAATTTTAGATAACTTTTTCCAGGAATTTGTTAATGGTTTACTACTACTTTGACAAGCTTTCTTGCAAAAAATCAGGATACATTACCAGGCATTTCTGCAAAATACTAGAGTATGCAATTTCCTATATAATCTTCTTGAAAATACACTTGTATTGTTGATATAAAAATAAATACATCTACAGCACTGCGAAATTCACTATGTTAGAAAAATATCTCCACCGGGGCGGGGCTTTGAACTCAAGACCTCTAGAACCAATATGCTTCTGGCATTGAGCGGCCACGGTTCTAACCACTCGACCATCTAGACATATAACCAATTACAAGTAAATTTTGATCATCTTTTAATTATTTATAAAATTAATATTTTTTTTATTGGAACTCTTTATTACGAGGAGATACAAAAAAGATTCTCGAGAAACGTGTCGTCTGACCTTAAACGGACTGTCGACTGTCAATTTCATAATCGCTTTATTTGAATGATTTAAAATGCAGGATTTTTAAAAAAAGATTTTGTAACAAAAAAGGCAGCTCCCAAAAACGTGACAAGTTATATACCATCTTCCATCCACGTGAGGTATTGAGTTGTTCATGTGACTCCAAGGTTAAATAGTTGTTGGTACATTATACAATACTTAGTCTAGCACGTGTCAATTTTTCTGCGGTTCTTTCTTTAATAATCGAGAAAAGATTTACAATCAGCTATTGAACCACTCGTTGTTATTTGGTTTTTAAACCTCCAATCCCGGTTTTCCCCCCGTCCTTCTAGGGGTGTAAGGGAAGGGGGTAAGGCACAACCACTGACCCATGAAGGGTGTCATTTTCATTCAGTGTAACTGTGTGTTTATATTCTAGAATAAAGAACTACTTACCTCTTTCTATAAAAGTGTTGTATTTTATTGGGTCAAGGATGGTATCAAAGGAATCCTGAAAATGAAGTGGTTTCGTCATGTAAATTGCACAATTTTTCTTGTGTTTCGGTTTTATACATGTTTGGTTTTTTTTAAATTGATGAAACTTAGTATTTTTCTTTCATCATTGAGAGAGAGAGAGAGAGAGAGAGAGAGAGAGAGAGAGAGAATGTTCATAGGTTTTGGAATTCACCTTCTGTTTCTGATACTCTGCCATTAATGTTTCTTTTATCTTTGGGTCAGTTTCTTCCTGTTATAAAGCAATAATTCCATCGCATTAATTTTACAGTGTTAATCAATATAAAAGAATGTAAACAGTGTATGTGTTTTTACTAGACATAAATGTCTTTTATTAATTTTTGAAGTTTTCAATAAGTTAAGTACATGTAAGTAAATGTAATCTGAATGACATTATTTTCATAAATGTGTTCAAAAAGAACTGGTACTTTCTGGCCATAAATTACAATGAATACAATTTTATGTTGTTTTGTCTTCAACCATAAACATATTTGCACGTCTTTTGATATGAGATATCCATTGATATATTGAACCTTAAAATCCCCTAAACTAATTAACTTTAGATGAATTATAAATAACATTACTATGTATGGCTGATATATAGTCTCATCCAGCCAACGGCCGACAGCTATTTCAAACGCCTGCCAAAACCGGAAGTCGTGACGCTGCAGTCCTGGGGTTCTTTCCAACCATTTCTGAAATCAAAACAACAAAGTATGCTTAACTGAATAAATATCATTGTAGGAAAGCTGATGACCGTAATATATTTCAATGTCATCAAAGCATGTCGGCCGAGCTGATTTGTGGGATTTTTTTCATTCAGGATTTCTTTGATTTGATTTGAACATATTTTATTATGCAAATATACATAAATGGACTAGGCAGCAGGCAATGCCTATGTAAGCCTTCTCCATAAAGTGCAAGGTATAAAAATACTCTTATTCATAGAATAGTATGATGAAGCATAAAAATATATGCATAAAAAATATATATTCAGATGGCCAAAAAAAGGTTGGCGAGATTTCTTTCAATACATTTAGTTTGCATATATGTGTAACTTCCAATAAAAAATTAATGTAAGCTAAAGAAAAATCAACATCGGAGTCTTTTTTGCAAAGAAAAAAGGGATATATCTGCCTCTGTAGCAAAATCAAAAACACATTGCATTAGTATATTGAGGTCATCATAAATTTTCGGTCATCCAACTTTATGGGGAAAAAAGAATGCTTTCGGTCATCCTAATATTTCTGTTACGGTCATCATCTTCAAAAACTTTGATATTGTAAAACAGCTTTATTTTCTCTTATTCAAATAATATATAAATAGCAAATAGCAGGTTTTAATTAGCGTATATTCAATTTTTATTTGAAGTTACAGATATGCTAACAAATGAAAAAAAAGATCTTTAAAGAAAAATTCCTACCAATCAGCTGGAGCGACATGTTTTGATGACCGTAATATATATTTCAGTCATCGGCTTTCTTACAGTGATTATGTAGGTAATCAGTAAACAGGATTGTGGGCATGGGTGAATATACATGTAGGTTACTCTTATCAGAGTCTTTTTGTATGGGCGTAAGACAGACAAAAAAAGGTAATGACGTTTTTTAAAAGGTTTTCTGTAGCTGACGGTCTCTTTTTCTCGGTAAGATTTTCTTAATGAGCTATATGTATGCAATTGCGATCTTGATAGCTCTAAAGCCTGAGAAATAACAAAGTGAATGGTAATTGTATTACCTCCAACAACAGAAGAAGCGATGGCTGCTCAACGGATTCCATCAACATCTTCACGGATTCCTCATCGCTGAACACCTTCATATAATGCTGCTGATTGTACTTCACTCGATTTTCCTTTTTTCCAAAGAAAATTGAGAAAAGGTACATTTTTACTTTTAATTAATAAAATTTATTTTTTTCATTTATCACAATTGGACCATCATATTTTTACATTTTAAAGGACAGTTAGCTCTTGAAACGTGAATGATATGTATTCTAATGAGGGAATTAAATTCATTTTGATTATCGTTTTGCATAATTATCCGATAATATAAGATACAGAGTACATAAACTCGCACCTGTTTGACTCCAAGCTTATTCTCTAAGAGACGAAACTGAAGACTTTGGAAGCCAGATGCTGTAGATAAGTGTTGTCTGTTTCATAAAATATAGAAAATATAGAAATGTAGAAAAGAAAAGTTATCTACTTTTTATAAAAAGGGTTTTTTTTCCACTTTTACTGTTTCATTTTTTTCTACTTTTTTTCTTTTGTAGCCTATCATCGCGAGTCTCACACATGTAGAATAAAATGACATCATAGATCAATGTTCTTTGTCACATGATTTTGAATTCTTTAGATGTTAATCAATTTCCATTAATAACAAAACCTTGACATTTTCCCCAACTGCATGAAGATGTTTATACGACTCTGACTTTTTGATATATTCGTTTTACCTGAATTCAAGGAAATCAAGAGGTGTCATAGTCTCTAGGATTACAAACTGGTCCACAAGAAGCTGAAATAATGGATAAAAGTCAGTTTGAAAATGTTCCGAAAGTGTACCATTATTAATAATCAATAATGATGGGACATTTGATGCAACGATAAATAAACTTGTAACTGGTGTTACTGGTGTTAGTTTTGTATTTTGTCAGATTTATAAATGAAACACACAAGGTTAATATGATCCTGCTCTTCGTTGATAATGATTACCTTTAGAATAAGGCTGACCCGCTGTAGTCTGTTAATAACATTAAGCATTCGACTCTCATTCATGGACTAAAAAAACAACAACAACAAATCTATAAAAAATAACCCTACAAATGTCAGGTTTTATGAAGATACATTGTTTGCCAAGACGCTTTAATTAAGGTAAAACTTCAGCACTTGTATTTGATTTTTGGGCAAAGGTGAAATTTTCGCTGTTGTGTAAAAGCAAACTAAATGTATGTACAGAATACAGCTAATAAGAAATAAGAATTTTAAATTGAATTTTAGATGGTTTTTATCGTCGCTTGAAATAAGGGCATATTCGCATTAGTGCATAGATTAAATTAATTTTGGGGTATAACAAAAGGTTACACACCGCTCACCCGAGGAACAATCGTTATTATAATAAAATCAGCTTTATGGAATCATATACAAAATATATCAGGACAAAAAAATACTATGTTCTCCAGATATTCTGAATAATTATGTTAAACATTGTAACTGGATGGTTTCATAGTTACATCAAGTACTGAGCATTACAGTTCTCAATAAAAACTTAAACAACTGTTCGTATAAATATAAACCTAAATTAAGCTTTGAACCCCTTATGTGGACCAAGAATTGTCCAGGACCACAGTCTAAACAACTAAGAATCAATACATGTCACATTAGAGTTTTAGAGTCCTATGTAAAAATTTGACTTTTCCCCATTGTGACTCCACCCTACCCCAGTAATCATGATTTTAACAAACTTGAATTTACACTACATATGGATGCTTCCAAGCAAATTAAAGTTTAACTGGCTAATTGCATTTTAAGAATAAGATTTTTAAATAATTTTTTAATTATCCCTACGTAAAAATTTGACAATCCCCATCCTAGCCCAATGGAACAGGATTTGAACATACTTGAATCTATACGTCTACCTAAGGACTCTTCCACATAACTTATAGCTTGTCTAGACGTAGTTGTTTTGTTTTTTTTATTTAAAAATATTTTTCTCGACATAAATTTTCTTATGTAAAAATTCGAACTCCTCCCCCCCCCCCTCCCATTGTAGCCCCACCTGCACCCTGAGGAACATGATTTGCATCTACACTAACTAAGGACGCTTCCACACAAGTTACATATTTTATGAATACATTGTTTTTGAGAAGAAGATTTTAAAGATTATTCTCTTTATATTCCTATGTAAAAACACCAGTTGTGGACCCACCCCATCCCTGAGGAACATGATTTGAACATACTTGAATTTACACTAAATGAGAATAGTTCCACACAAGTTTGAGCTTTTCTGGCTGATTGGTTTTAGAGAGTATTTTGAACAATGTCTACAAACTGTCATATATTCTTAATTACCCCCCCCCCCCCCCCTTTGAAAGAGGATGTACCCCTTCAATTATAAACTTGAACCCCCCCCCCCCCTTCATTCAATAAATTAATGTTTTACGCCAAGTCTGATTGAAATTGGCACAGTGGTTCTAAAGAAGAAGTCCAAAATGTAAAACGTTTACGGACGGACTGATCGTGACAGATAGATTCTGTGCAAAAAATGATCAGAAAAGCTCATTTGAGCTCAGGTGAATCTAAAAAAAGTCACTGCAATATAGGCAGTGCAATTGAAAATTAAGAAATGGGGATTTAAAGTTTGAATATTCAATTGATTTTAAATATTTCAATTAAGTAAAAAAAATGGATTTTTGTAAGTGATGCATAGAAACATACCGGTGATGCAAATGTGTCTCGTACGGAGTCTATCTCAAAAAGCATCTGCTTGAACCAGAGTTCGTATGCTGGAAATAAAAGACCGAAATGCAATAAACATGATAACCCTCCAATAGTCACTACAAAACTGTGAGTTGGTACTTGTGTACTTTGCGATATTTTGAAAGGATTTTCAAGAAATGTTTTTTAAAATTTCATTTTTTGTGCCTAAATATACACCCGTTCTTTAACGGATTCATCGCGATAGCAACTTCTTATTTTCTATCGTCGCGTATTATAATCATTAGTATTTCTTTCTTTTATTTTATCCCAGTTTTTTACTGCTTCGCCCACCTTGATGTGTGATGATGAAGAGATGCTCGTCATGGACGGCCTTCCCTGCCTCGGCGCTTTGTAAAACCTGGCATTTCAGTAATCTTTGAAGCTGCGAACCAAAAACAGGACAATTTCAAAACAATCTCTATTAATTAAAGATTTCACATAACAACATATTTTAGCTGATCACGTTCATTTTGGATGTTTGTTACGTAAGTTCATTAGTTGAGCTGTTTCGTGGTACATAACATGCTATATATGTATAAATATACAAGCCACAAATGTCACAAATGATACAACAGTTACATAAAACATGACAATACCATTAAGTACTCTTGGTAGTTTTTGGGCGCCGCCGCTTTGTCTTCTTCCATTGCTACAAATAAAAACAAATATTTAAAACTCTTGACTAATTATGATACATGTGAAGTAGAGTGGTGTTTACGATAATTGTGCGCAGGAAATTAAGATTTTGCTTGAAATTTTGCATCATATTACAGACATCCCCCCCAGCACACACACACCCATGTACACACCAGCAAAATGAATATTTCTACATAACTCACGTTTCCAATTTTAGTATTTCAATTCAGAAGCATAACTGATATTATGAAAAAAAAAACATTTCTAGAATATATTCTATGTAAACATTCTTGATGTTTTTCTTAACAATTTTTTTGTGGGCTTTTTTCTATAAAATTGTCGTTAACCAAAATGTTAAAAAAATATCCATTGAAAGTGTCGCGATAAATTTAAGCATTAAACGGAAAGGATAAGTGGGGATTATTACAGGTACAACAGACACCTGCTGAGACCTCTTTGCCTTGCCAATACGCTTTATGTTTTCTGTTAATTTGGATGTGTCGTAAAAAAAAAAGTAATAAAGTAACGAAACACTAACCTTAAACCTGGGACACAGATTCTTTTGAAACATTTTTACGTTCGCGTATTTTTGATTGTGTATTGCATAAATAAACAGTGTACAGTTTGTAATTTTGTAAATCCTGATTTCCTTCAAAATTATCAGTATTATAAACATTCTTCGAAATCGTTACTCCGTAAGAAAGGTGGTCTAGATCATGTCTTGATAGAGAACAACATGTTTTTGAATTATGACGAATGATTTCTTTGAAGTATTTGACCTGAAAGATTCGGTGGTTATTAAACTCAAATTATCCGTGCTACCTTTACATATATATCTAAAACAGGAAAAAAAATGAAATTACACAATCTTCGTAACAATGTATTTTCTATATAAATTATAAAGGAATTTGATTCTTGAACTTTATTTTTACACATCGAAATAGAAATATTTTTGGCCTTTTGTGATTAAACGCAAAGGAATTTTTTTTCTTGGGGGGGGGGGGGGGGTGGGTGGGGTGGAGGGGACACAATGGTCGACAAAATAAGAGAGAGAGAGAGAGAGAGAGAGAGTTACATGTATATAATTCACAATTTTTTCCTTTCTCTCTCTTTTTTTACTTCGTTTTTTTACTTCGTTTTTTTGTTCGTTTACTTTTTCTGAAAGTTACAGTTGAAGCTCAATATATTTTTTTTTAGATCTTTACAGGACAAAATTCACTCTTTTTTTCATTTCTTTACCATACCAGATAGGCAAAAGGTCGATCCTGGCCGCATGCTACTCAATATATATGTAATGTAAAATGAATTATATACTATTACAATAAAACTACTATATTGAGAAGAAAAAGTGCACTGTTATTAGTTATAGGCGATACACAAAGGTCACTGGTTCACAATCGACATAATGTACCAGCTGAAAACGCTGCACTAGATCTAGACTAGTTCCTTATAGTCGGTAATCACCGCATGTGCATCCGCCTTGTATACTTTACAATTGGGTGTTTTATCATAATGAAACACAGGGCAACATTGTTGGATACATAGGTATGTCTATATATCTACTATCTACTATCAAAGCCTTGACACTTCTCGCCCCCTGTCACCGTGACATTTTGTCTCACTTTCAAACTTGATAATTTAAGGATTTAAAATTGCACCCGTTCGTGAATCGACCGTTTAACACCGGAAAAATAATTGTAACAAAGCTTTGGTGTCTAATATTTAAAATGAATAAGTTAATTCATAGATTTCATATAATTTTGAATTATTCAATTAAAATGTAATTTTTCTATTAAAACATTTATAAAACACACATAGAAGAGATAAAGGCAAAAAAGGACTATGTACTCATTTTTTAAATTTTTTTCCTGACAATAATTGAATGAAGGTGAAGTGAAAAAAAATTATAAAAAAGAAATATAACAAAAAAATAACAAGAAAATAGCATTATACATGTCACACCATCGTAATTTTGAATCGTTATTACACCATCGTAATTGTCAATTTAAATAAGATTCGATGGCAGATGCACTTATAATTATATGTAAAGCGTCTGTTATAAAGCGAAAAATCAGTTGGGGCTATCATTTAACAATCTTGTTTTATCCTGAATCGGAAATATTTTGACTAGAGGATTTTGCTGTGTAATTATACTTTAAAACAAATTTGTGATATTATTTACAGACATGCGTTCAGATGTACAAGTAAATCGATTCGCCTCAGTCTGTAAATAGTGAATAAAACAGTTAAAGCGATAGCCCGCTCAACGTGGAAAAGGGAGAAACCCACTTCCTAGATAGCGAGAGAGAAATAGGTAAGACTTACCTGGTCAGTAATTGTGTTCTTTTGGAGATAACAACCTTGATTTTATATAAATAAATCGTTCACATGACTAAGGACATGCTGAACTTGTAGCCTTGCGGCTCAATAAGTTTGGTTTGCACGCCTTTCCTTAAAATCACACGGTACTCTTTTAAATCTTTTCTGAGTTAAACCCATACAAGGAATTATGAATGAAATAGATAATTAGGAAATTATTGTATTCGATTGGATGTATATTGACGACAAATAAACGGGCGGACCTGAAGGAACGGGGGAGGGGTCCGGGTCAGTGTCGGGACCCCGCACTTCGCCCCCTCGGGACCTGCGAGTGTTTGAATTATCAGAAAATGACCTTGAAACCCTTCCCTAATTGGAGACGAGGACTCCTTTTGCAAGTTGGTTACCCAGAAAAATAAAATATTACACACTTTCTGTCATTTTAAAGCATTTACTTGCATTAGTTAGGTGCGTAGCATAGTTTTTAAAAAGTAGAGAGGTGGAGGGGTCTATTCCCGCCCACAAATCTGAAAGAAAAAAAAACTTTCGACGATTTTCAAAACCCTAATCCATGGGGATGGGGTTGAGAGGTGTATTATGTCGTATCTTCTAAACAAATTTGATCCTTAATTCCCTATATAATGTCCCACAGTGATTTTTAAAACTGCTCTACTTAAGTTCGTTTAAAATTCGTTTTTCCTGATGTGAATCTCGGAAAAAATGCCTGTTTTGAAGAAAATAGGGGAGTGGGCAGGACAGCCCCCCCCTCCCCCTTCCAAAATGATACGTCCCTGTGCTATATATAGTACGGACACGCCTTTCTCATATTAGAGATGAAGATTCCAGGTAGCAGTAAGAACAACTCATTTAATTAGTAATCATTGCATAAATTTTGTGAACGTTATAGAACTGAATACTAAAATATATCTTACATATGACAACAAAATTAATCATTCTTGTATTTTTCACTGATTTTGATTTTATCGCGCCACTCTTAAACTATTCTCTCTTCTTTTTTTTTTTTTAGAATAATTACCCCCTCGTTATAAGGGAGAAAAGTGTATGTCGATTTTAGATTAGAAAATAATGATGGGAAAATACAAAAAGATTTCGACAGATCCCGTGTATCTATGCAAAGTTAACGATGTGTTTCCATCTTTTCGCAGATTGTGATATTTAGTTAAATCGACCAGACATAAAATATTCTCCGACTGTGTATGAAGCGATACTTCGGATGAATTAAATGGCGTCCTCTGAGCAACGGGGGTATACTCTGTGTGGTTTTATTTCGCATTTGTGTTAATGTCAAAACTCCATTCCTTTACCATAAAGAGGCTTATGTCTAAGAAATTGAAAGATTTTAAGAAATTTCATTTTATTAGTTCAAAAAATTAACAAAGAAACCAGATAATGACTTTATCATTACAAGTCCTGTAAATTGAAAAAAAAAATTCGTACAAATGTAATAGTAAAAAATTGAGAGAGAAAAAAAAAAAGAGAGAGAGAGAGAGAGAGAGAGAGAGAGAGAGAGAGAGAGAGAGAGAGAGAGAGAGATTAGTCTTACTGACATGTGTGTATATTAACTTATTAGGTATACACCTTGACAAACACATTAAATGAAAATGACATTTTCATACCACAGTTCATAGTTATTATTAGAGCATTGTTAGCAGTAAAATTTACGTTTACTTACAAAGGTTTACGTAACCTGTATATATGACAGGTATTTTTTTTTTAAATTCATATTAATAGGATAATATAAAAACTAGATTTTTAATTCATAGTATTACTCTTTGGGAACATATACTTAGTATACAGTTTAGAATTAAACTTAACTGAATTGTCGATTGCAAATACATGTAGAGCATCATATTTAAATTTATGGAATAATACGCATTATATTGGTATTTATTTTATTTCTACTGAATAAGGAGGGGAAAGTAGGGGCGGGGGGGGGGGGGGGGTTAAGGAATCGCATGAATCGATATCAAACATCGGCAAAGTTCAAAGTTTACTTTGGGAAGTTGTTATTCTATTTTTAAACCATTGATTCGTGTCCAAAAAGAGGCATTTAAAATTGTGCTTTAAGTGTATGGAACTCATAGCAGCTCGGTCGTCTGTAAAGATTAAGAGAATGCCAGTTTATTCTGTGTTTTTTTGATTTAGTTTAGAGTTTGCATAATTATGCATAAATTAAACGTCAAGTCTGACATATTTTTTACATCGCTATTAAAAATGTCCGTTCTTGAAACAACGATATATAAATAGTGACAGACAATGAGTCCCAAAGTTGACATACGACAAAATAGGTGGGGAAACCTTTTCCGATGCAAATAATAAATATAAGACACTAACCTTCTTGCTTTCCATTAGTTGCCATTTGTCGAGTCAAAATACAGTTAAATATTCTGCCAATAAATCACGTGTACGTATAAACCAAACTTTCGATGTTTAGAATTGTGTGGACTAGGAGACCCTGACCTTTAAAGCAAACTGAAATTTGATTGGTTGTTACATGCACACCTTTTTCAGGCATGGTTTCTTTCCAAAAGGGTTTCAACTCAACAATTGCGAGTTATAGGAGTTTTATCAACATCAAAACTTTACCGATACACGAGTCACTACTTTCATAATCAGTGAGTCTGAAATCAGACGTCGACTTAAGGATAATAATTGCAGTTGATCTGTATTGACAATCGGCTTTACATGTAGGTTTTCATTCATACTAATTGCTTTGAAAAATCTGCATAGGTAAGACAGCGTCTAGGTTTAATTTCGGTCATTGGGACAGTTTAAGGTTAAACTGTTCATATTGAAATGAATCCTAACAATTGCATAGGGTCACGCATGCATTTAATTATGGAATTAGGAATCAATTTCTTTGAGTATTATAAGATGATAATTTTGGTCGGGGCGTGATCAAATCCAATAAAGCGCGAAGGGCTTTATGATAGATTTGATCACGCCCCGACCGAAATTATCACCTCATAATATTCAAAGAATGATTCCGTATTACTTGTATTTATATGATTTTAAGCCATCGTACGATTAAATATTAAAATATAAATAAGCAAACCCCGCTAGCGCCTCAATTTGGCGTCATTTGAAGTTATGGGTTATATAGTACAAAATCGAAACGTAGTGTTATCACAGGCAAAGACACTGGAAAATGTAATTATTTGTCATTAAGAGCCGCGGGTAATTTTGAGGGTCCCCCAAACCATCTATGGAATTCTATGGAAAACAATAATACTAAAAGAATTTACTAAGGATGGCAATCGATTGCAGAATTGCCGATCGGGTAATCGTTCCGACCGATTAGCCGGTTAGTTGTATCAAAATACACAAATATATGCTATAATAAATAATTCTGTTTCGAACATCACGATAAGAATACATTCTGTTTTTGTGTAAATCAGATCAAATTTACTTTTTGATCACAAACTGACGACTCAGGTATTCAAACTTGATTTCAACTTTATCGTTACATGTACTTGTACATGCATGAAATAAAATATTACAAAATATTTACATCCATTCCCTCTAATTCTTACTAAAAGTGATTACAATTCATAGCTCTGCAGAAGCTGACATGACTGAAATCTACACGCCCCGTTTATCCATTGGTCGAAACCTACAGCGACTGAAACTGACATGACTGATATCTACACGCCAAGTTTATCGATTGGTCGAGACTTTTATCGACCTATCCTCTGTCCCAAGATATCCTCGATTCAATTTTTGATTAATTACTCGATATTTGTAAATACCTCAGTGATTATTAAACGATTTTCACTCAAAAGTATGAAACATTTTCAAGATTTCTCCTGCGAAAGACGCTCTAGCTTATCGGGTTTCTAATACACGGCTAAAAATGTGATGTCTACGGGAATTTTCTATTGCAACAGACCCGGATGATAATGTTGAAAAATATGCGAGGTATTCCGAGTGACTTCCGAATGGAGAAATCTCCTTAAGAAATCAGTTTTCGTTCCTGTTAACTTAAATTTTCGAGTGAAAAACGCTAATGATGAATTAAATTATCTTGGATATTTATTTTAGTTGCACTTCTTTTACAGGTTTGTGTTTTTCTAAAAAAAATATCAAAAATCGACCAAATGTGCTGCAAAAATATCTTTGGACAGACTTTAAGAAAAATCATGGACTGCACGAAATAAACATAATGATGCCAGACTCAAATTCCCATAGTATAATATTATTTCCAAACTATTATTTGTCTGTTTTGATTCTTTTCTTTGACACACTTATGTACACTTACAATAACTACTAACTTTTTATGATCAATTCATTAATTTGTTGAAAGAAAGATGAAATAATAAACAATAAAATGCTTTCTTTGATGATTCACGCGGGTTATGAAGGAAGCGATCATTGCAGAAAAAATAACATAACTTGATAATGTCACACTCTAATTCCCATAGGAGATGATTCGGCTATTTCTTTTTTATCTAACGGTTTGGTGTACATTAACAATAATTTAGTTTTCATTTTAGATCAATTTGTTAAAATATAGATGTAAATATAAACAATAAAAATGATCTGATGGTTCAAGCGGATTATGAAGGTAGCGATCATTGCAGAAAAAGTTAACATACCTCATAGACTCTGTCAGCTATTAAGCTTGAGTGGAAATCCATTTTTCTAAATAATATATACATGTAATTATGCATGTAAAACCAACCAATAACTATTACGGTTCCCGGCTAAGTTGCTCCGCCAGGTCGGACATAAAATGCATATGTATTACCTGATTACGTCCGTCGCTTTATCATGATTTCAAATTTCATTCAGTCGATCGACCCGCTCTACCTGTCGTATAGAAAAATATGTTTCATTGCCGATTGATACTCTGGTGAAAGGTATATTTTCCTAATCTCAAAAAGCCAGTTTGAGTTGACTTTTCGACTCCGAATATAATTAATTTTTTTGCCTGCACTTGCGAAAACCCTAGTCTGGTTTTTTTTTCAAAGTCCATTACACACCAAAAAAGAGTTAAAACATGATTTGAAACATGCCAGGCATAAAGAATATATGTATAGCTTACTAAATTCAGAATTTTTTTTGTAATGAAGCATACATGTACATCAGAAACTTTTTTTACTGTCATTTACAAAAGGTCGTTTTTTTTTAATCAAAATTTTTAATTTTTTTTTTAATTTTTGATATTTAATAAATGAACTTTGGATTTCTAGGCACGTAGCATCGTTTTTAAAATGAATGGTGGGCAGGGGTGGGGAGCAGACTCATCCAAAATTCTTGGCAAGCAAAAAAAAATGTAAAAGGAAATCTTCCCAAAATCATGAAAATCCGTTTGGGGGTTTGGGTAGTACTGTACTTAAACTTTGATTTAACTGTTCATTTTCTAGTTTTTGATTCAATTTTTTATAAGGTTTCCAAAAAGGGGGGGGGGCAACTCCATGGTAATTCAAATCTAAGAGAAATATTTGGTGCCAAAAATGCCCCTCCCCCATGGCTCCCGATGCTACGTTCCTGATTTTTAAGAATGTTAGTTTTTGTAAGGAGGTTGTTATAAAAAATCTAGTTATGCTCATAATTAAGATAATGGATTGTGAGACTGTGTGGAATAGCCATCTGTGCATGATCAAGAGCATTCGGTTTCACAAATTGAAACGTTTTCTTCAGTATAAATGTATTTTATGTAAATTTTTATTCCTAAGTAGAACTGCACGTGCTACAAACTATTCCGCTGCAAGCATTTCATTTATCAAAGTCAGTCATCACTGAGAAAAATATCACCAACATCTGTGTACCATGTACTACATGTAGTATGTGTACAATTATTCAACCAAGCATTGAAAACGTAATTGTACTGGTATTAACTGAGATTCAAATGTATTTTGTCATTAAAGTACTCATAATAATATTACAACGGGGTCTTAAACGGACATAATAATTTACGATTTGAGCCAAATAATTGATGTTAAAAAATTAAATACAAAAATTTCAATATTTGCAATGCTTCATTAAGGTACAACTTATGGTAAGTCAAAATTGAAAAGTCAATAATTATGACATATACAAGATTTGTTTTTCTTATATAAGAATATTCTCCTTGTCATCATACATGTATTTGATTATTAAAGATAATATTAGTCAGTATAATTGTGGGCTTTGTACATAGTTAATATGCGGTTTTTCCTACGTAGCGTGGATGTTGAATATTTCAATGAACGCTGTATCAGCACCTAGACTTCTTGTTTCCCGGTGACCTACATGT
Source organism: Magallana angulata (assembly GCF_025612915.1). NCBI lineage: Eukaryota > Metazoa > Mollusca > Bivalvia > Ostreida > Ostreidae > Magallana > Magallana angulata. The sequence continues at coordinate 27,504,529 of NC_069117.1, read as the reverse complement.
ACATGTACTATACTAATAGGATTTCACCATTTAAGGTTAAATCCATTTATCAAAGTGAACGGACAATATTTTTCCTTTTTTATAAAATTTCGTAATTTGAGCTTTAATGACTTTGCGCGCGAAAATTAGTGAGAACATCATGAATTGCTGACGTCATTATAGTACGCATTTACATCATCAGTCAAAGCAGAAGATTTTAACGAAATGCCGAAGAGAAAAACACAGAGCAGCGAGAGCCAACCCTATCAACCTCGGAAACGAGCAGGGAAGCAACCGCCTCTCCTAGAGCCTCCTTCAGCCCCTTCGACTACTGATTATCCTGAAGTTCAGATGAATCTGGCACCTGAACTGCCCCAGTCCATCCCTGGTCCTTCTTACACACTTGGTGCACAGGAAACTCCCCCTGTGGAGCCGCTACCTCCTCACCAACTGCAAGACTTGGCGGAGCGGATATCCACCATCTTAAAAGACAGAGGGAGTCCTCAGTCGCAGGAAGAAGGTACATCTCAGTCTGGTTCTGAACTTTCGAATGCACGTGTAGCCAGTTACGATAATGAACTGGGACATAATGTACCCAACAATGTCAAAATTAAAATTGCTAATGGGGAATATGTTAATTTGGCATCTTTGATTAACAATAGAACCGAAACTGACCCAAATGATGATACAAAGTATTTCTCACTTCAAAATGGCAGCTTGGCTCTATCTGCTAAATCCAAATTAAGACCCATCACTGATATTCAGGTCTGGACGGATGCTTTCCTTGTTTATGCATCTATCTTTGCTTTGGCTCATCCCACAGAAACTTCAGGCCTGTTTAAAAATATTCACACAATACGGCTTGGGGCAAATCGGGTCAATGGTTTGGGGTGGCGCGATTATGACATCCAATTCAGACTTAAGAAAGAGTGCAATCCTTCAATGGCATTTGCTATAGTGGATCAGGAGCTATGGCTGCTTTACATGTACAACAGCGCACCTTCCCCACAACATTTGGTAAACCAACCCCAGCCTCTGAAATGCTATAATTTTAATTACAGGGGCGCATGTTCAAGGCAAAACTGTCTTTATAGCCATTTGTGTATATTATGCTCACAGCCCCACCCATACACAATGTGTAGAAACACTACTCGAAATTCCTTGAATTTTAGATCTGGAAACTTCCAATCAACCTGGCGTCCTCAGTCAACAGTTAAACCAGCCACAAACAGTAACAGAATCCCCCTTCCCTTGCATGCTAGACGTCAGTAATGTTGCTTGCACTCCCATTAAAGTCCCAGCATTATCCCAATATTTGGCAAAATACCCTATTAGGGAAAATGCCCTCGAATTACTAGAGGGGTTTCAATTTGGTTTTAAATTATGTTATGAAGGCCCTAGACGGCCAAACAACTGTAACAACCTTAAGTCTCTAAAGTTACTTACCACAGAAGCCATACAATTGGTTAACAAAGAAATAAATATGGGCAGGGTTGCTGGACCTTTCCCTTACTCCCCACTTCATAACCTTAGACTTTCCCCGATAGGCATGGTGCCAAAGAAGGATGGTACTTTCCGCCTAATTCATCATTTGTCTCACCCAGCTGGTGATAGTGTGAATGATTATATTGATCACAAGTATTGTTCAGTTAGATATACCCCATTTGAAGAAGCCCTTGAAATGTTAGAAAAGTTAGGTTCAGGTGCGTTAATGGCTCGTTTGGACGTCAAGAGTGCTTTTCGCTTACTTCCGGTTCATCCATCTGATTTTCAGCTGCTGGGTTACAAGATAAATGATTACATTTATATTGACAAGTGTATGCCATTTGGGTGTTCAGTAAGTTGTGCTAAATTTGAAAAGTTTGCTTCCTTTCTGGAATGGGTATTAAAAACTCTGTGTCAATCTTATAACGTAGTGCACTACCTTGATGATTTTCTACTAGCTGGTCTTCCTGGGACTCAGGAATGCCATTATCTAGTGTCAAAATTTACCAGTCTTTGTGATGAATTAGGGGTTCCACTAGCCCATGACAAAACCTTGGGTCCTACAACAAAATTAGTGTTTTTAGGACTCGAAATCGATACAGTTGCAGAGACGGTTAGTATTCCCTTAGACAAATTGGGTCAATTACGTCATCAACTGAACTATTTTCTTTACCGTAAAAAGGTGACCCTTAGTGAAATCCAGTCACTAACTGGCCTACTTAATTTCTGCATTAGAGCTATTCCAGCAGGCCGAGCATTCGTAAGGCGCTTGTATGATGCCACAACCGGCCTTAGCAAGCCTTATCACAAACGTAGAGTTTCTTTGGAAATGAAGCAAGATATACAAATGTGGCTTGTGTTCCTGGAGTCATTTTATAATGGTATAAATTCTTATAAGCAGGTAGACTGGGCCAATGATTTTCAGTTAGAATTATTCACAGACAGTGCTGGTTCTGAAAACCTAGGTTGTGGGGCTATTTTTGGAACTCATTGGGCCTTTTTAACATGGCCTGAATCCTGGAAAGGGGCATGCATATTTAGGGACATCACATTTTTAGAATTGGTTCCCATAGCAATGGCATTCTCTGTTTGGGGTAAGGAGCTGGTGGGAAAAAGAGTAATTCTTCACACAGATAATAAAGCACTTGTTACCATTTTAAATACTAAAACATCCAAATCACCCAGAGTCATGATTCTCTTAAGATTGTTAGTCCTGAAGGGACTTGTGCATAATATTCAATTTAAAGGGCAACATATTATAGGAGTTCAAAACGTTAAAGCTGATTCTCTCTCTCGTCTGCAGTGGAACAGATTCAGACATGTCTTTCCAGAAGCCGACCAGCTCCCATCGACTGTTCCAGACTCATTCCTCAGACTCATCTACAATATCGAGCACAAGAATTGCTAAGTTGTTCCTTGTCTGAAAACACAAAGAAATTATACATGACAGCAGTTCATCAGTTTAATTTATTTTGCCATGCTTATGAACGTAATCAAACTTGGCCACCAAACCCTAATGACTTGATCCATTTTGTAGCGTATCTCTCATTTAAACAATTCTCATCAAGCACAGTCAAAGCATATATTGCAGGAATATCATATTTTTGCAGAATCCGGGGTTTTCTGGATACAACAAAATCATTTATATTACAAAAGGTATTGGTCGGATTTAGTCGTATGAACACAAGAGTTGACAATCGCAAACCAATAACCATCAGCATCCTTCAAGGTCTAATTTCTATTCTTCCTCAGGTTTGCCTATCAAACTATGAATCAATTTTATTCAGTGCACTTTTTTGCACAGCATTTTTTGGATATTTTAGAATAGGGGAGCTAGTACAGGATTCAAAAGTAAAACCAGGTCATGCAATACAAGTAGGCGATGTTCGGTTATCAACCAGCAATTCAGTCATTATAACCTTAAGACACTCCAAAACTGATCAAGAGGGAAAGGGTGCCACAATCACTTTAGTGCCCGCTAGCCCAATCTGCCCCATCCAACATCTAAATAAATATGCAACTTTAAGACCAAATTCCCCCGGAGCCTTTTTCATTCATTTGTCTGGCTATCCAGTGACCAGATATCAAGCAGAATCGGTATTTATCAAGGCTATTAGAATGCTAGGTTTGGACACCAAAATGTATAAGACTCATTCTTTCCGCATTGGAGCAGCTTCCAACGCATGGGCTAGTGGAATGAGTCAAATGGATATTGCGGGCAATGGGCGTTGGAAATCTCGTTGCATGTATAGGTACATCAGAAGCTAAGCATTTTGCTAGCATTTATATTGTGCATTTAAGGTGTTATACAATTTAGTTTGTTATTGTCACGCTGCCCTGTTTTTATTTATTTCACAACAGGGTTACAATGGTAGCTGCTGTATGTCATATCTAGACATAAACTAACATACTATTGTGGAATACGTAATATGTGTGTATATATTTCTCGTTCAATTAATTTTGTATTTGTAGATACTAGAATTTGGATTGTGGGTTCGTCCATTATTAAGAGAGCCTTTTGTCAGACAAGGCATTCAATATTTCAAACTCACCTCGAGCTAGAAAGGCATCGGGCAACAATTTTCTGGCAGGGTAAGGGTGGAATGAAATGGGGGGAAATTTTGCCGAAAATCAAGGGTTTACTAAAAGTAGAGGACCCACCCAATTTCCTCGTATTGCACTGTGGGGGCAATAACATACCGGGTGATAAAGGTGAGAAGTCTGTTGATTTAAGACTAAAAATCAACAACACCTTGGTCAGTTTGGCCAAGCTGTTGCCCGACACTGTTTTGGTTTGGTCACAGATACTCCCCCGCCAGCACTGGCGAGGCGGTGTTGACCAAGAAGCAATGGATATGGTCAGAAAACGGTTAAACAGTTTTGTTGCAACCGCCTTAATCCGCACAGGGGGGAAATATATTCGATATCCAGAAATTCAGATTGATTGTCCGCACTTGTTTGCCCCTGACGGAGTTCATCTCTCTGAACTTGGTAACCAATTTTTCTTGTACTGCCTCCAACAAGCTTTGCAGACTTTTATTACAAAACCCACTGAAAAAGTGTCACCAAAATTGGGAGAGTTTGGGCCATGGCTGTGCTATGACTAGTTAACGGGTCATAGTCTCAGTCACAAATTTGTAGTGGCTGCATTGATTATATTATTGCTCCTGACTTATTTGCACTTATATACCCAGTCAGTTTGATATTGGCAGACAATGATCTTGCCTATGATGCACATCTGTTATGTATCTGACAGTGATCAATATTTGATCACTAATTAACTTTTTGCTGATTACCTTTTTATTTTTATCTAAAGTTCATTTTTCTGTGGCGTTGGGGGCGCTTATTTATTTATTTATTTTATTTTTTTACTACTGGTGGCGCAGACTATGCCATAGCATTTGGCATAGTCTCGTGGCGGCTTTTAGGCTTACCAGTAGTATCATTGGACTTGGTTATAACTAATATGTGCTTATCTTGACAGTATGTAATTGTGAACATCTGTTCCCAGGGTTCACCATTTTTGCATTTTTAGGGATGCCATACAAGGCTATATATTGATGCCTCGGCTCCCTCACTTAAACGGCCATGGCCCATTCAGCCAATAAAAAGAATTCAGTATGAACTAGCTATTTCTTCTTTTTTTATTATTTATTGGGTATACTGGCACTCCCTTATTTTAACTTTCATCTTTGATAATAGGATTTCACCATTTAAGGTTAAATCCATTTATCAAAGTGAACGGACAATATTTTTCCTTTTTTATAAAATTTCGTAATTTGAGCTTTAATGACTTTGCGCGCGAAAATTAGTGAGAACATCATGAATTGCTGACGTCATTATAGTACGCATTTACATCATCAGTCAAAGCAGAAGATTTTACCCACCCTCCCACCCTCTTTAACTAGCATTTTCGGTTATTGAATATAAAATGTTTCATATTAGTTGTGATTTTGTTACACCTTTTCTGCTGTTAGATTTGTTGTATTTACAGGTTGTGTTGCTTTTGATCTTGCTGAGTAAATGTACTGCCTTCATCAATCCCATCGTCATGGCCGTTTTTCCCATCTTCACCAAAGTCTGAGACGCCTCAAAGTGTGGATGCGGCTTTTAGGCTTACCAGTAGTATCATTGGACTTGGTTATAACTAATATGTGCTTATCTTGACAGTATGTAATTGTGAACATCTGTTCCCAGGGTTCACCATTTTTGCATTTTTAGGGATGCCATACAAGGCTATATATTGATGCCTCGGCTCCCTCACTTAAACGGCCATGGCCCATTCAGCCAATAAAAAGAATTCAGTATGAACTAGCTATTTCTTCTTTTTTTATTATTTATTGGGTATACTGGCACTCCCTTATTTTAACTTTCATCTTTGATAACTATAGGTTGTTACAGTTTATAATCTGATAAAGATCTGCTGCATGTAAGTTTTGAACAACATTGGGTTATTGTTTAGTGAGTACTTTTTTAATGAAAAGGCAAGCGTTTGCTTCGAACTATGTGCTCAAGTTCATTTGTTTGCTCAAAACCATGGCACAAGTTGACAATGCGAGACAGTGTACTTATATCAAATATTTCAGCTTTTAATACCTGGTCAGAGCAACAGTCACAAAATAATATCTATAGATAAAAAGGGAAGTAAATATTTTCAATCTTGGAGAACATTTTTTTTTCATAAAAATACAAAGTTCTTCCATCCATTTCTTGACGTTAGGCGTTCATTTTGTTTCTCCATGACGTCCAAAATATTAAGAACATTTGGTATAGAACAGTAATAATTTAGACAAAGAATTGCAGCTCTATCTGAACATACTTTATCAAAAAATACGATGTACGAAAACATTTTTTTTAGTAGCAGTATTCATTTTATCCTAAATAAACTACATTTACAACACTTTACACATGATAAAAATAGTTGGTCTTCAAAAAAACTTTGTGAAACTCATGAATATAAAACAGCTGGAGAAATACACTTGCTGACAACGCAGAAAAATTAACTAATTAATTCCGAATATATGCTATTTTTAAAACAAGATTTTGTTGAGAAAAAATTGTTATGTTATCCATTTCCTCATGTTTTAAAATGCTTTACCAACTTTAGAATTAGCTCTCATTCATAAGCCATTGAAACTGGTCGCTATAATAATACTCCTGTTGATGAAAGAAAAATTAATGTACTTTTTGCAAATCTAAGGTAGAAGGTGAAATTCGTTTTATATTTAATTTGACAACAAACAATACATTTAAAGAAACTTTTTATAGAGTCATTGGATGGCTTATGTAATGATTTTAAAAATCTTTGTAATAAAGACAAGTTTATCTGGCTAATGTCTGAGGAATGTGATACCGGTAACATTTGCAAACTATTTTTACAGTTGTTTTCAACTGAAAAAAGCTTGGTGTTCCATAGAGACTGTAATAGATTCACCTCTTATGTAAATATTAGCCATCGTTTAGAAACTTATCTTTTTTTATGTGTGTATGTGCTGTTGTATTTTTCTTACTTTTCTTTTGATATAAAATATTACCTTTGTATGCCCAAAAGGGCTCTGAATTTGGAAAAATGAAGTTATTTTATCTAAACATGTACATACTCTGGATATGTGCACATAACAATGCAAGAATGAAATGATATTGGCATCTTATTCGCATTAGCCTGACAAAACATAGCTGCAGAACTGTAGCTCCAAGAGAAATTCGGGTTGACGGACCGTCAACCCGATTTTCCGTCAACCCGAATTTGCCTGTGGAGCTACAGTTCCTCAGCTAAACAAAACCCAACACTTAACACTTCCTCCATTTACATGTATTTTTAAAAAAAATAAAAATAAATAGATAAATAAATAAACAGCAATTCAGCAAAAACAGGACAGCAAAGTTGAAAATAAGGCGAAATTTTGAGACAGATTCCATTAATGACTTCAAACACAGGGGCATATCTAATCCGCTCTGCTCTGGGTGACATACATGTAAATTAAATATGTAAAAGAAAACAGAGCGGCGGATAAGATGCTCATGTGCTCTAAATGACCAAATCTATGAGACATAACATTCTGACCATTTTCTCTCGAATGATTCTCTTATATTATTTTGATTTGATGAAAATTCATTCAAGCTAAGGTAATAAAGTTGTCGAAATGTGCATTTTACATGTCCTTGGATCTATTTATTTTTTAATTATTATGCTTTTGTATTCTTGCTTATATTTTGTTCGTATATATTTAAAGTAATATAGACTCAATAAAAACAAATTCACAAAATATTTAATATATAATGCTGGATGCACAAGTCAGTTGATAAAAATTAGTACACCATGACAAAAATGAAATCAAGGGTTGCCATATTGAATAAATAATTCTATATTGTCAAAAAAAAACTTAATCACTGTACGTAAGTATGCAAGATGAAGAAAAGGTTACAAAAATGTGTGTCCCGAGTAAGTCTTAAGATGTGTTTCAAGTCTTATGATAGGTGTACTTTCAGATTAAATATGTTTGTAAATGTCAATGCTAATAGGCAATCTGTCTGTCATAAGACATGTTCTATTTTTTATTTATATTATTATTTTTTATTTTTTTGTTTATGACAGCATTTACTCACATGTTCGCCCTTTCTCTGCAAGAATTAATTTCAGACAAACGCCAAAATGAAAACCAAAATAAACACACAAAGTAAGAACAAAGGGCCCAGGATCCACGTCACACACCATATCAATAATGAAACATTTAGACAACTTAGTAGTCAGATTATATCTGATTTATAAAGATTTTCAGTTTATTCTTGCCATATTCATAAGCTCTTTTTGATGTTTCAGTTTTAGAGAATAAGACTTTTCTCAAAAGTTTTCCTTTATCTATTCCAATTTAAAAATTTCAGACTGGGAGCTACAGATCTGCAGCTAACTGGAATCTACACACTTGAAAGACCAACTGGTTGTTGAGATGAGGATCATTAAACATTTTTCTCTGTTTATTTCTGTGTAGAGTTTTGACCGGATTGTGACTCCATCTTACCCCAGGGGATCATTATTTAACAAACTGGAATCTACATTACGTGAGGATGCTTTCACACAAGTTACAGATTTTCTGGCCAAATGGTGTTTGACAGAAAGATTTTTAGACATTTTTATTTATTTATTCCAATGTGAAAATACGAACCCCTAGTTGTTGCCTCACCCCTAGGCGATCATGGTTTAATATTTGTTTAAATTTACACTTTTTTCATTTTAATATTTTAAATCTTACCCCCAGGGACCATGATTTGAACAAACTTGAATATACACTAGCTTAGGATGCTTCCACACAAGTTTCAGGCAAATAATTTTTTAGAAGAGAATTTTTGAAATTATCTCCCCCTTAAAGAGGGTCTGGCCCTTCATTTGAACAAATTTGAAAGTCTTTTCTCCAAAAATACTTTGTGACGAGTTTTATTGAAACCAGCAAAGTGTTTCTGGAGAATAAGATGAAAATATTAAAAAGTTTACGACTACTACGCAAACGACAACGACGACAGACAATAGACAAATTTTGATTAGAAAATTTCACTTTAGCCTTCGGCTCAGATGAGCTAAAAAAATTGATTAATGCAAAATGCAACCAAAATATCTAACAAAACAATCCAAAACATCGAATGGAAATAAAAACTTTAATATTACATTTAAGCCTGCAATATAATCTTAAAAGCCTTGGTCATCTTATGAATGACCAAACATAAAAAATCATAATTCATAACTTTTATCCATGATAATGGAAGAAATCATACAAAGTACACAAGAAGAAATAGACCCATTGATAATCTAAAACTACTTTTTAAGAAATTCTTCCATAGAAAAGCAACGTTGGTTAGTTACCTGTATTTTGTGAGAGAAAAAAAACCAAAACCCTTAATCCATTAAATTATAATTTTATTATTTTGCTTCCATCAGAGCTTCTGAAAAGGTTATCACTTTTAAGAAAAAGGAACAGTGGAATTTTTCAAGGAGGTGATTGAAAGGGTCCTTGAAAAAAAATCCATCCAATCAAATTTTCTCTTGTTGCTCGTATTTAAACGGGCGCCTGTAAAGTGCGAAACGAAATCGAAACGAAACGAAACGAAATCGAACGAAACGAAACGAAACCAATCGAAACGAAACGAAACCAATCGAAACGAAACGAAATCGAACGAAACGAAACCAAAAATCGAAACGAAACGAAACGGAATTTAAACAAAACTAATATCATTTTTGACTACATAAAAGTGAAAATAAATTCATTGAAATAAATCTTTGAACCATAAAATATAACTTCCTGTATGTTTCAGATTGCCGCTGTAAATTTTTAAGCCGGTTATCCGAAATTTGCAAAAATTATATAATTATGTAAATAAGTGATGTACATTCCTATACCTTTTAATGTTTCTTATTTGTTTCATTAAATGGTATTCAGACGTTTAGAAAGAGAGAGAGAGAGAGAGAGAGAGAGAGAGAGAGAGAGATGCCTTAAAACTTATCAGCGACATTACATAGCAAAGTATATACGCAAGTTTTGGGAGAGAGAGAGAAAGAGAGAGATAGAGATATGATGATGATACTGAAGGGGACATTCTAACAACAATTTTCTTTCTATCGATTTGAAATCTGTCAGCTATTAAGCTTGAGTGGAAATCCATGTCTCTAAATAATATATACATGTAATTATGCATGTAAAACCAACCAATAACTATTACGGTTCCCGGCTAAGTTGCTCCGCCAGGTCGGACATAAAATGCATATGTATTACCTGATTACGTCCGTCGCTTTATCATGATTTCAAATTTCATTCAGTCGATCGACCCGCTCTACCTGTCGTAGAAAAATATGTTTCATTGCCGATTGATACTCTGGTGAAAGGTATATTTTCCTAATGTCAAAAAGCCAGTTTGAGTTGACTTTTCGACTCCGAATATAATTAAGTTTTTTGCCTGCACTTGCGAAAACCCTAGTCTGGTTTTTTTTTTCAAAGTCCATTACACACCAAAAAAGAGTTAAAACATGATTTGAAACATGCCAGGCATAAATAATATATGTATTGCTTACTAAATTCAGAATTTTTTTTGCAATGAAGCATACATATACATCAGAAACTTGTTTTACTGTCATTTACAAAAGGTCGTTTTTTTTTAAATCAAAATTTTTAATTTTTTTTTTTAATTTTTGTATTTAATAAATGAACTTTGGATTTCTAGGCACGTAGCATCGTTTTTAAAATGAATGATGGGCAGGGGTGGGGAGCAGACTCATCCAAAATTCTTGGCAAGCAAAAAAAATGTAAAAGGAAATCTTTCCAAAATCATGAAAATCCGTTTGGGGGTTGGGGTAGTACTGTACTTAAACTTTGATTTTACTGTTCATTTTCTAGTTTTTGATTCAATTTTTTATAAGGTTTCCAAAAAGGGGGGGGGGGGCAAATCCATGGTAATTCAAATCTAAGAGAAATATTTGGTGCCAAAAATGCCCCTCCCCCACGACTCCCGATGCTACGTTCCTGATTTTTAAGAATGTTAGTTTTTGTAAGGAGGTTGTTATAAAAAATCTAGTTATGCTCATAAGATAATGGATTGTGAGACTGTGTGGAATAGCCATCTGTGCATGATCAAGAGCATTCGGTTTCACAAATTGAAAAGTTTTCTTCAGTATAAATGTATTTTATCTAAATTTTTATTCATAAGTAGAACTGCACGTGCGACAAACTATTCCGCTGCAAGCATTTCATTTATCAAAGTCAGTCATCACTGAGAAAAATATCACCAACATCTGTGTACCATGTACTACATGTAGTATGTGTACAATTATTCAACCAAGCATTGAAAACGTAATACAAATTGTACTGGTATTAACTGAGATTCAAATGTATTTTGTCATTAAAGTACTCATAATAATATTACAACGGGGTCTTAAACGGACATAGGAATTTACGATTTGAGCCAAATAATTAATGTTAAAAAATTAAATACAAAAATTTCAATATTTCCAAGGTACAACTTATGGTAAGTCAAAATTGAAAAGTCAATAATCATGACATATACGAGTTTTGTTTTTCTTATATAAGAATATTCTTCTTTTCATCATACATGCATTTAATTAATAAATATAATATTCCCTTAGTCAATATAATTGTGGGCTTTGTACATAGTTAATATGCGGTTTTTCCTACGTAGCATGGATGTTGAATTTTTCAATGAACGCTGTATCAGCACCTAGACTTCTTGTTTCCCGGTGACCTACATGTACATGTACTGTATTAACTGTAGGTTGTTACAGTTTATAATCTGATGAAGATCTGCTGCATGTCAGTTTTGAACAACATTGGGTTATTGTTTAGTGAGTACTTTTTAATGAAAAGGCAAGCGTTTGCTTCGAACTATGTGCTCAAGTTCATTTGTTTGCTCAAAACCATGGCACAAGTTGACAATGCGAGACAGTGTACTTACATCAAATATTTCAGCATTTAATACACGGTCAGAGCAACAGTCACAAAATAATATCTGTAGATAAAAAGGGAAGTAAATATTTACAATCTTGGAGAACATTTTTTTTCTTCGTAAAAATACAAACTTAAGTTTTTCCATCCATTTCTTGACGTTAGGCGTTCATTTTGTTTCTCCACGACGTCCAAAATATTAAGAACATTTGGTATAGAACAGTAATAATTTTGACAAAGAATTGCAGCTCTTTCTGAACATACTTTATTAAAAATGCAATGTACGAAAACAATTTTAATTTTTGATATCAGAATATCAAAAGCAGTTGGAGTAGCAGTATTCATTTTATCCTAAATAAACTACATCTACAACACTTTACACGAGTCATGATAAAAATGTTTGGTCTTCAAAAAAACTTTGTGAAATTCATGAATATAAAACAGCTGGAGAAATGCACTTGCTGACAACGCAGAAAAACTAATTAATTCCGAATATATGCTCTTTTTAAAACAAGATTTTGTTGAGAAAAAAATGTTATGTAATCCATTTCCTCATGTTTTAAAATGCTTTACCAACTTTAGAATTAGCTCTCATTTATTAGCCATTGAAACTGGTCGCTATAATAATACTCCTGTTGATGAAAGAAAAATCATGTACCTTTTGCAAATCTAAGGTAGAAGGTGAAATTCGTTTTATATTTAATTGAACATCAAACAAAACATTTAAAGAAACTTTTAATAGAGTCATTGGATGGCTTATGTAATGATTTTAAAAATCTATGTAATAAAGACAAGTTTATCTGGCTAATGTCTGATGAATGTGATACCGGAAACATTTGCAAACTATTTTTACAGTTGTTTTCAACTGAAAAAAGCTTGGTGTTCCATTGAGACTGAAATAGATTCACCTCTTATGTAAATATTAGCTATCGTTTAGAAACTTGTCTTTTTTTATGTGTGTGTGTGCTGTTGTATTTTTTCATACTTTTCTTTTGATATAAAATATTACCTTTGTATGCCCAAAAGGGCTCTGAATTTGGAAAAATGAAGTTATCTTATTTTATCTGAACATGTACATACTCTGGATATGTGCACATAACAATGCAAGAATGAAATGATATTCGTGTTTCAGTATATACATGTACAGACTTCGCATCTTCTTCGCATTAGCCTGACAAAACCTAGCTGCAGAACTGTAGCTCCAAGAGAAATTCGGGTTGACGGACCGTCAACCCGATTTTCCGTCAACCCGAATTTGCCTGTGGAGCTACAGTTTCTCAGCTAAACAAAACCCAACACTTAACACTTCCTCCATTTACATGTATTCTTAAAAAAATAAAAATAAATAGATAAATAAATAAACAGCAATTCAGCAAAAACAGGACAGCAAAGTTGAAAATAAGGCGAAATTTTGAGACAGATTCCATTAATGACTCCAAACACGGGCATATCTTATCCGCTCTGCTCTGGGTGACATATATTAAATAAGTCAAAGAGAACAGAGCGGCGGATAAGATGCCCATGTGCTCTAAATGACCAAATCTATGAGACATAACATTCTGACCATTTTCTCTGGAATGATTCTCTTATTTAATTTTGATTTGATGAAAATTTATTAAAGCTAAGGTAATAAAGTTGTAGAAATGTGCATTTTACATGTACTTGTATCTATTTATTTTTTAATTATTATGCTTTTGTATTCTTGCTAATATTTTGTTCGTATATATTTAAAGTAATATAGACTCAATAAAAACAAATTCACAAAATATTTAATATATAATACTGGATGCACAAGTCAGTTGATAAAAATTAGTACACCATGACAAAAATGAAATCAAGGGTTGCCATATTGAATAAATAATTCTATATTGTCAAAAAAAAACTTAATCACTGTACGTAAGTATGCAAGATGAAGAAAAGGTTACAAAAATGTGTGTCCCGAGTTAGTCTTAAGATGTGTTTCAAGTCCTATGATAGGTGTACTTTCAGATTAAATATGTTTGTAAATGTCAATGCTAATAGGCAATCTGTCTGTCATAAGACATGTTCTATTTTTTATTTATATTATTATTTTTTATTTTTTTGTTTATGACAGCATTTACTCACATGTTCGCCCTTTCTCTGCAAGAATTAATTTCAGACAAACGCCAAAATGAAAACCAAAATAAACTCACAAAGTAAGAACAAAGGGCCCAGGATCTACATCGCACACCATATCAAAAATGAAACATTTAGACAACTTTGTAGTCAGGTTATATCTGATTTATAAAGATTTTCAATTTTTTCTTGCCATATTCATAAGCTCTTTTGATGTTTCAGTTTTTAAAAATAAGACTTTTCTCAAAAGTTTTCCTTTATTTTATTCCAATTTAAAAATTTCAGACCGGGAGCTACAAATCTGCAGCTAACTGGAATCTACACACTTGAGAGACCAACTGGTTGTTGAGATGAAGATCATTAAACATCTTTCTCTGTTTATTTCTATGTAAAGTTTTTGACCGAATTGTGACCCCATCTTACCCTAGGGGATCATTATTTAACAAACTGGTATCTACATTACGTGAGGATGCTTTCACACAAGTTACAGATTTTCTGGCCAAATGGTTTTTGACAGGAAGATTTTTAGACATTTTTATCTATTCATTCCAATGTGAAAATTCGAACCCCCAGTTGTTGCCTCACCCCCAGGCGATCATGGTTTGATATTTGTTTAAATTTACAATGAGTACTTTTTTTTAATTTTAATATTTTAAATCTTACGACCATGATTTGAACAAACTTGAATATACACTAGCGTAGGATGCTTGCACACAAGTTTCAGGCAAATAATTTTTTAGAAGAGGATTTTTGAAAAAATACCAATTTTCAATAATTCTTAATTATCTCCCCCTTAAAGAGGGTCTGGCCCTTCATTTGAACAAATTTGAAAGTCTTTTCTCCAAAAATACTTTGTGACGAGTTTTATTGAAACCAGCCAAGTGTTTCTGGAGAATAAGATGAAAATATTAAAAAGTTTACGACTACTACGCAAACGACAACGACGACAGACAATTGACAAATTTTGATTAGAAAATTTCACTTTAGCCTTCGGCTCAGATGAGCTAAAAAAATTGATTAATGCAAAATGCAACCAAAATATCTAACAAAACAATCCAAAACATCGAATGGAAATAAAAACTTTAATATTACATTTAAGCCTGCAATATAATCTTAAAAGCCTTGGTCATCTTATGAATGACCAAACATAAAAAATCATAATTCATAACTTTTATCCATGATAATGGAAGAAATCATACAAAGTACACAAGAAGAAATAGACCCATTGATAATCTAAAACTACTTTTTAAGAAATTCTTCCATAGAAAAGCAACGTTGGTTAGTTACCTGTATTTTGTGAGAGAAAAAAAACCAAAACCCTTAATCCATTAAATTATAATTTTATTATTTTACTTCCATCAGAGCTTCTGAAAAGGTTATCACTTTTTAAAAAAAGGAACAGTGGAATTTTTCAAGGAGGTGATTGAAAGGTCCTTGAAAAAAAATCCATCCAATCAAATTTTCTCTTGTTGCTCGTATTAAAACACGTTGACTTATGGTGGATTTCAAAGGACTGTGCTTAAAATGCAGATAGTGTTATAGTACAGTAATACATATGTTTTTTTTATTAATTTGACTGCTAATCAGACTTCTTGACTAAAGATTTTTGAGGTAAATATTTTTGTAGCCCCCCCCCCCCCCAAAAAAAAAAAACCTGTTAATAAAGCAAGCATTGATTTCATTAATGTTTCACAACTATCCGAATTTTACAAAAATTGCACGAGAATAACCCGTGCTCTATCTAATGATATTCCCCCTAATTTCAAACAGAATAACCATCACATGACGATGACATTGCTGAATCCCCATGCTTCCATTGAAGAATACTTGTATAATTATCAAGGCCAACTTATATAAGATATCTTGAAAACCTACTGACGTATAAGTGTACAATCATTAAGAAGTGACGGAGTGCCATATGCAAGATGTATATTTTTAATTGGTCAGAATGAAGCGAATCAAAATCAAGAAGGTGGGGGAATAAGATGGCGCAACTGCCCATTTGGTTTACTAGTAGTCCTAAAATACAATTTCAAATTTAACATTTTTTTTTCAGTTAAATATATTTGATATGTTGTAATACAACTGAGCAACAATAGCAGCAATAATTAATCAGCTTTCCCAGATAGCAAGCTTATATTGGCCCAGTGTTGGCCCGATGTTATCATTTATGTGGGCCAAATGTCGGAAAATAACATCGGCCCAATGTAATTTTGCTCATCGGCGCAACATTGCACCAACACGCTGGCGTGACGTTGGCCCATTGTCAGTAGATTGACAGTTTTAATGTTGACCCAATGTTGGGGCAACAATTTAATCCAACCAATAATCCCCAAACTTTGTCCTTATAAAACTCTCTCACAAAGATTAACAGTAAGTCTAATCTTTATTGATTTCTCACAGAAATATAATCAAAATTCAAATTTTCAAATGTTTTTTTATAGTCGATCTATATACTTCCACATCCCTTCAATCTTCTTCCCTACTATATCCATCCCCTTTCCCAATCACATGAATAACGAATCACAATAAATGCGTTTGGTCACTATCTTTAGTTCAGTTCCTGTTTAGTTCTCTAGTTCTGACCTCGTTGATAACTTCAAAAGCCCGTTTTCGCAGAATGCTGCTGTAAATTAAAAAAAAAATCATCACATAAAATAAAAAAAAAATTGATATATATAGAATTGCATTTACAGTATAAAATAATAATGCAGAAATAATTCTCAATATATAACGATTTAAAAAAAATGTAATACATTATTGTGTCTTATTAAATTTAGTTTTCAATCCAACAATAAATAAATTTTTTGGGGGAAGGGGGTAAAAGAACAACTGCATACTTACATTATTCCTGCAGGCAGCCATGATGATAGCATATGATCAAGTTACTCTGATGGATTTGTCAAAAATGACATCACAGTTCTTTTGGTGGTAATGGTTCATTCACGAGTGCAGAAAAGTTACTATGCATTGATACTGCATTTCATTCAAAGTGTAGACAAGTAAAATGCCTCATGATGGACACACATAATATAGTCATGTACATTAAAAAAAAAAAAAAAAAAAAAAAATTCTAAATCTGAAATTAATTTGAATACATTTATATTTATAGTACCGTAACCATTATATATTTATAATGTATTCAATATAATATAAATCTAAATTAATCTAAAGATTTTTAATTATGAAAGACTTTGTCAATCGTTTTCTAAAGACACGCCAGTTTTAAAATTATATACTTTGTTAATCTGTAAAATAATCATTTATATAAAAATTCAAAACACGTTTTAGTCCGTCGGCCCAACATCGGTGCAGTGTATTCGCGCCCACCGAGATCAATCTGATATTGGCCCAACGTTGGTACAATGTTTATGTACCAACGTTGGATGAACTACGTTGGTCCAATATTGGAACGATGCCAATGCACCAACAGTGATAAATACAAGGTTGGTCCAATGTTGGTCCAACGTCGTTCTACCAACAGCGATATGTAGCCAACCTTACAACCTTAAGCCAACGTTGGGCCAACGTAAGCTTGCTATCTGGGTTATGGATACATTTACAAAATTTGTGGACAATGCAGTAAAATACTAGTATACTCTCTGAGGTTCCTTTAACTAAATGTATAACATTTTAGGCAAAGGATTTTAAAAATAAGCCCAATCCTACCCCCGAGGGTCATGATTTGAATAAACTTGAATCTACACTACGTTAGGATGCCTCCAGTCAAGCTACAGCTTTTCTGATTACATGGTTTTTGATGCGACGATTTTTAAAGATTTTTTTTTCTCGACGATTTTTAAAGATTTTTTTTTCTCTACATTGTATATATTTGTATGTAAAACTTTGACCCTCAATTGTAATTTGAACAAACTTAAAGCTACACTATCAGAATCAGAGGATGGTTCCACTCAGGTTACAGCTTTTCTGACCAATTGGTTTTTCAAAAAGATTTTAAAATATTTTTCTCTACACATTCCTATGTAAAACTTTGACCCCTCCATTACATTTTGTGGACCCACTCTACCCCCGAGGATCATGTTTTGAACTGGAATCTACATTACCTGAGGATGCTTCAACCCTAGTCATAGCTTTCCTGGCCAGTTGGTGTTTCACACTTTTTAAAGACTGTTCTCTATATACTAGTACATTTCAGTGTAACACCCTGAACCCATCCCTCCCATATGTGCCCATTACTACCCCGGGGACCATGAGTTGAATATCCTTGAGGCTACACTACCTAAGGATGCTTCCACACAAGTAACAGTATCTTGCAATTTGCTTTTAAAGGAGAAAAGAAAAGTTTAAAAGATTGTTCTCTATACATATATATTCATATGTAAAACTTTGACACCCACCCATTGTTGCTCCAGCCTTCCCTGCGGGATCATGTTTTAAACAAAGTTCAATCTACATAAGCTGAGGATGCCAAGATACAGATTTTCTGGAAAATTGGTTTCTTAAAAGAGATTTTTAAAGATTTTTCTTAGTCTGTATATTCCTATGTAACCCCCCCCCCCCCCATTCATTTGTACTACACCCTTCCCGCAGGCCATGGTTTGAACAAACTTGAATTACAAACTTGAATCTACACTACCTGTGGATTCTTCCACACAAGTTACAGCTTTGTTGGCCAATTGGTTTTAGAAAAAGATTTATAAACAATACCAACAAATTAAACTTTCAATAAGTCTTGGTTATCTCGCCTTGAAATAGGGAGCGGTCCTTCGTTTTCAAAAACTAGAATTCCCTACACTCAATGATGCTTTGTGTCAAGTTATTTGAAATTGACTAAGTGGTTCTGGAGAAGAAATCGAAAATGTAAAAAGTTTAAAGACAGACAGACGCCTCACAAAAAGTGATCAGAAAAGCTTACCTGAGCTTTTAGCTCAGGTGAGCTAAAAAAGGCGTAAACAAGGACATCGTCAAGTGAAATGGTTATGGGAACATGAATTTTGCATCTTGTTAGTTTATGGTCTTATGCTGTTAATTTAGGAAACGTGAAAACGAATATCCTGTTTTAAATATGATTTATTCTGGGTGAGTCAATCGTTATCAGAACTCGGACAGTTTCAAAATACTTTAAAAAATTCATTCTTATCGGGTCAAAAAAAGAAAACAAATCAGGCACGTAGTATTGTTTTTGAAAGTGGGGGAGAAGACAGCCTCATAAAAAGGGGATAAAAGGGGGAGAGTGAGTATCATTCCTGATAACTTCAATTTCACTGTTAAATTCCTTATTTCCATTTCCAAAATTACATTACACAATTATTACATGCTCCCAAAAAAGAGAAGTGGGGGAGGGGGGGGGGGGACTCCATGACATTTCAAAACATTTTGTGTACATGTAAATTTAAGGAAAACGTCTGCTGAGAAAAAAGGGGGAGCCCCCTTCCACACTTATGCTATGTATCTGCAAAAAGTGAAATGTTGGATACATTTGAAAGTGTATCTTCACTATACATTACACACCTTTCGAAAAACTGGGCCTTGCATAATGTATCTTTTTCATAATCATTATTCAAGTGCCAAGATGTGCACTTGTACATCACGCCGTTCACACTCTGTATATAGCCATGGGTTGAAAATGCACATCAAAACTTGATATGACTGAAAAATGATAAACTGGTAAAAAACAATTTTCAATTAAGGAGTAATCATTTTTCATAAGCATTTAAAACATGCATACATTTTGACATCAAAAGTCAACATTATTTGGAGTAAAAGCAGGTGTTTTGAAATATACCAATTTAATATATGACCGACAGGTGCATTTTAAACTCTTTTTTTGTTGCTGGTGTGTTTTCTTAAAATCAGACAACAAATTAAAAAAAAAATCATATTTCGAGCTAACTTATCTCCTCGGCTGCTATCATTGACGTCCGTAATAAAATGTATACGTCGTCAGTTTGCTTTACAACGTGCATGTAGCGTTGACAAATCAAGAGTCGATCATGGATTAAAATTCTGAGTATTTAAACGTATACAAGTTTTAAATAATGACCGTCAGATTCTTATGAACTTTCAATTAATTCATTTGCCAGCAGAATTATTAATGATGTAGTTCATGCGAAGACGTTTACCTTTTATCTTATTGAAAAAAAAGCTACATGTATATATATAGTTTATAAAAGAGAAGTGGTGCCCCAAGTATTGTACGCGGTTTTCTATAAAATGCCGCTTTTGTGTGATTTTCGATTCGCAGTTCTTTTAAGACACTGAGGACACAGAAATCTGTAACTCGATTACCACCCCCACCTCCTTCCCCACGACGATCAAAGTTTTTATCATTTCCGTACGGCAACCCAAAAAACAGAATGGCCATTCCGTCACGTATTATCATCGTATTATCATTCATAAACCATTGATGGATGATATGAAAACTGCACTGTCATGTCTGCAATTAATTACTTTTTGCATGTTATTGGCATACTGAAAATTGGGACAGAACCGTCTAAGAATAGATGCAATTATAAATGTCTCTAATGTCGAGGCTTTGTAACCTAATGCAGATGAAAAAAATATTATATTGCGGAAGTTTGTGAGAAAATGAAGATCAAGGGGGTTGTAGGATTAATGCAGTTCTTGAGAAGAACATTTTAATAAAATATTTTTCCTCTATATTCCAATGGTAAACATTTAACTTCTCTTTGAGCTCGAGTATTGGGCTGGGGTCAGAGTTTCAACAAATTAATATCTTCAAATATTTGCATTTCTGTAGCAATGGCTGTCGAGAAGAGGGTTTTTTATGTCACACGCCTACAACATGTATCTTCACTGTTTCATAATTATCTCCCCTTTAAAAGGGGTTTCATGCTTAATTCTATGTACTAAATTTGTTTAAATTTGGCCCGCTGGTTCTAGAGATGAAATAAAATCCATGAAAATTGTTACAAGACAGACAGAAGGATAGACAACAGGCAATCAGAAAAGCTAACTTGAACCTTTGATATATGACTGTTCCTTTCTTCAAATGAAATTAGACAACACTTCGAACACCTATCTCTGTGTTTAAATAATGTGTGTCAATATTTTTCAGTTTAAAAACTCCACACACAGTGCGGGATTAGCACAACACAGCTCTCTGAACTGATATAAATGTACATTTTAAAATAAAAACCAATACAATGTATTATTATTTCAAATTGTAGGTATATATATGTACATAGCCATGCAACTATTGAGTTAATTATAGTTCTTGACTGCTGGCATAATATGACAAACACACAGAGCAGCATCCAAATTCAACACTCCAAACAAACTGGAATTGCTTTAAGACTCATAAAACAAAATATATATAACTATCATTAATATATCATATCTTAAAAACATTCAGTCTTTCATAAAGTCCCTCATCAACATGTCCGCCGCTTCCCCCGGGGTAAGCACCCCATGTGACACTCGGTCCTCCATCACTGAGATCTTCTCCCTAACTACAGGGTGAGAGCGGAACAGGTCCATAATGTTGTCCTTAATATAGTTCCACATCCAGATTTTTTTCTGATCGGCTCGCTTTCGTTCCAGGTCACCGGTCTTTGACATGGTTTCTCTGAATTCACACATATTTTTCCACAGTTCTGGGATCCCCTCTTTTGTAATGGATGAAATTCTTAGAACCTATAAGATGAGTATGTCAATTGTTATTTTGCATAAAAAATTGAAATAACAGGGACTTAAATAATAAGAGCCTTCCTTTTAGAGTCTTTAAATTTTTCAAAATAATAATTTTAAAACTTATGAACAATTTAGAAACTAAGAAAAAAATACGATGGCCCCGGGACTCGTATTTCAAATCAACTACATGTACTATTAAACATATATACCAAATTGTGACCGATATGTAATTTAGCAATTAATAATGGCTATCTGATTTTCAGCAGACATGTGCATTGAAGTCAATTTCGCTCTTCCTTCATCAACATTTATGAAAAGGCATTACTTTCCTGACAGGAAAATAAACGATTAAAATTCTATTTCTTTGAAACGAGAGGGAAATCATCATTTTGATTTATAGAATAATGGAAACTTTCATAAGCATACAAAAACATGCGCTTTCATCGTCATTCAAAATTGACGTAAATTTTAGCTTGTATAGCTTTAGGATGCATCCATAAAATACTCACAAAAATTTCTATTTCATCACATTTTACTAAATAATAGCTCCACAGGATTGTGCAACAAGTGTAAAGCCAATATAAACCCTCTCCCAAAAAGCAAAGAAACATATACTGTAAACGTACCACATTTGGCTGTGTATTATATTTAGTGCTTTTGGCGGAACGATGCTTCCGCTAAATCAAGTACATTGCTAAATGCTATGCCTAAATGTATAAGAATAGTCACATTCAGGAAAAACTAATGCAAATCCACGCCAACTTGTTCAAAAACTAATTTCCGCCAAATATCGTACACGCCAAATATAATACGTTTACAGTAATAATGACCCAGATATCTACCTGTGGGCTCCAGTTCAGGTTGACTTTTCTAATGAACTTAAGGGCACTCATGTATTCTCCCTGAATAATTCGAGCAGCACTCACTAAATCCCCGTCACATTTATTGACTGCAACCAGATCAGCAACCTCCACAATACCTTTCTTTATTCCTGTTCAAAAATGCATACTTGTAAATGTACAATCATAATTTGAAGGGTTATTGAGAATTGCATGTAAAACAAAGAGCTAAACAATTGGTAGAACTTTCACTGCTAAAAATAATCTGCAACATTATCTTTTAAAATTTAATAAACATTCCTTACCATATATTACAAGAATCAATTGAAAATGGGTAATATTTTCTTGCATACAACAGTATACAAAGGCAGTAGTTCGTATACTACACTTCTGAGAAAAGGCTACATAAAGTTGGCCATAAAATTTACAGTTCTAGCTATCAATATACTTCTTCTGGTCACTACATGACCATTCAAAATATTGACCATATTTAGGAAGTATTAAATAACTTTTCTAAATCTACTTAACATACTGAAATTTGATCTGTGTTGAGAAATCAACATATGCACAATAAGGGAGATAACATTTGCTTGTGGTAGTAAATGGATTTCAATATGACTTTTAGTTAGAGTTCTCAAACATACATAAATACAGCCATAGAGTGTACGTTTAACGACAGACTATCTGACTGCTGTACGTGCACTGCGTTTTACAAACCTTGAAGTTCATCTCCTCCGGCAGGTGGAATCAGCAAACAAAACATGTCCACCATGTCAGCCACCATGAACTCAGTCTGACCCACACCTAGTGATAAATAACATCCAACAATACTGATAAATAATTATGAAAAATAACATCCAACAATACACACGGATGGCTGGTCATTCACATAAAATTTGGCAAACCTCAGCCAATTCCTTAACCTACATCAAACGAATTGGCCGAGGTCTGCCAAGTGATTCACACAACTAACAGTGGGTTGTTATGTAGTCCCAACTCAGTATTATATTCACTGAACACACATATTTAAGGATTTCATTGTTTAAATTGATCAACAAATTTGGTTGTTTCTACGAAAATCATGGAGGGAAATCATATTTGAATGACCATTGTCCAAGAATTCACATATCCCAGAAACTGAATTTTACTTAATCAGCAAACCTTAACACTGACAAACTATAATGCAACCACAGTACTTATACTACCAGTACTTCAATGTTTATAAAATGGATTTCTATTATTTTGTTATCATGTTACCACCAAATACAAGTGAATATTTCATCAAAATGGAGAAACAAAATCTAAACATCTTTACTGTTTACATACATGTAAATGTAGAACCTATGTTTAACTAACCAATAGTTTCTATTAGAATAATGTCATATCCTGCAGCTTCACAAACTAAAATAGCTTCATTGGTTGTCCTGGTAACACCTCCAAGAGTTCCGCGGGATGGGGAGGCGCGAATAAAGGCATTCATGTCCCGGGACAGTTCCGGCATTCTGGTTTTATCACCCAGAAGTGATCCTACATATATAAAAGATTAGTACAATTATGTGAACAACACAGAAAGTGGGATTTTCTCAGTCATTGAGTTTCATGAAAGGAGTTAAATGTTTTGTGTTTGAATTCATTTCTCCAACAATTGTTTACTAGAAAAATTGCAAATACTGGTTTTCATTCATAAGCAACTGTGGTTTTATTACAAAATTTTAAATTACCTTATGAAGATATCTTTTAAAAGGGTTGAATTAATCATGATTTAAAATCAATCATACCGCCGGTCCGGGATGATGATGGATCTACTGCCAGGACTGCCACTTTATGATCCTGCTCTGTAAGAAACTTTCCAAATGTCTCAATAAAGGTACTCTTTCCAGCTCCTGGTGGTCCAGAAAGTCCTGAAAGACGGAAAAATATATTTCTATGAGAATTTAGATTTTATCTAACATTACTTACATGAAAGAGAAGATTGAAGTTATCTTTTTCTATGAATGAGTAAAAAAATATCCAAAAATCCATATTTCTATTGATCAACATTTGTTACTTTTTCGTTATGTATTACATATACTTTAATTTGTACAATACCATGTACTTCAATTTACATATAAATATTTTGCATGCATTTATTAAGATAATTTCATGAAAAAAGGATGTGGGTAACATGTCAAAGAACAGTTACCTTAACTTACCCACTCTAAAAGTTTTGGGACCTTTCAAAGAGTGAACTTCATTAGCCTTTTCATCATGAAGAATCAAATTTAGAAGTGCTTTAGCTTGGACTTTCTTTGTAGGATTACTTGTTTCTATCAGAGTTATAGCTCTGGCTAAACTCCCTCTATCATGATTTTTTAGTCCATCATAAATACTTTGCACATATGCATCAGGTTCCTTTATTGGACCTTTTTCTGCAGACTCTGTCTGCAGTGAAGAAGAGCATTGGAAATATAGTTTGTCTTTATTGTTTCTAACATATTTGGTAAATATAACATTATTCCTTCCATCACTGAGGAAACAGAGTCTGTTGTTGGAGTGGAAGAACTTACATCTTGTAACTGTCAATTCTGGCAATAGTTTTGTTTTGTTTAAAGAGCATAATCTTGAAAACTGTAAACCATTTCGGAGTACTGCCATCTTCAAGAGTTTGATATATGACATCAAATATTGAGAATTACACCATCACTGAAGCTCCTTGTTGTAAATATCTGGAAAAAAATTCAAAAATATTCTAAGAATAAAGCATGCAGTTTATTGATGTGTAGAATATCTAGACATCTCCATTGAAAGTTAATGTAAAGTTAAGCTTGTACACAAATAATTTTTAGACATACATGTATAGACATGCTATATTTTAGTTCACATTATTTTAGGTGCCCATGGCATAATTTCATGTACATTATATATACTGTGCAGTTATCATGTTTATGGGCGATATAATTTTTATCTTATTCTACAGTTGTTCTACATGTCTACGAGGAATGTAGTTGCTGGTAATGTAAATATAGTGTTCCCCTAGTCACAATTCCAATGTGTCGGATATTTACCTCGCCATAGTAGCATAGTTAACATCAATGTCACTTCAAAATGTATTAACAGCTGACAAGTCGGGGCATCGAGTTTTAACAGGATACCGCTACATGAATACTAAATGTTGATCCGTTGATGATGGCATGATAAATCCCGTGTTATTTGCGACATTTATGCAGACACGTAGCATTGGAGGGGTTGGGGTGAGGGCACATTTTTTTAGCAAACAGTTTTTTTTTATGAACAAACAAAAAATTAAATTCATATTGAGTTGCCCCCCCCCTCCACACTTTTTGGGCCCCACCCTTAAAAAAAAAGATGCTACATGTACATGTACATTTACGTGTCTTTTATGCCAACCTCAAGTAGTGAACTGTTTAGTCATGAGCAAATATTCTCAACAAATGACTGTTTTCTTGATTATTTCTTATAAATCCGATAACGTTTCATAACACAGATCGACTCAATCTTAGCAAAATTGGGGAAGGGGGCATATAGTACTAGTATATTATACCCTCTTTACGTTACTGCTCAGATTAAGTCAAATTCCTATTTTCATTGTTTTCTTTACTGGCTCTGAAACAAGGATAGCAAATAAAGACAGTTTATATTCAGCATACGATGAACTTGTGCTGCAAGGATTTTTTAAAAATAGCATATAAAAGGACAACCAACCAATAATCTGATAATGATTTTATTTGTGGAATGTAATTATGGTACATCACAAATAGAATCATTTTAACAAGAGCTTGGACTTTGGGTAGTTGTGATAAACAGCAATGTGATGTAGGCCTGTCTATTTCACTATCAGCCATGGCTCTCTGCGATTGACAAGATTTGTCTGGCTTTTGAGCCAAGACAAGGCAATTCAGTGCATATTTCGCTTGAAACCGCGTCATTGTTTACTTGTTTTGACGCAAGAAATAGATAGCCACGTCCTACTGCAAGTCCAAGGTCTTGTTAAAATGGTTCTACATATACAGGATCATAATATACTGAATATTGCATAACTGCCATGTCAACATACATAAAATCTATGTGATATATTCTTTATTTAACAACTACATACATGCTTATTGTTTCCAGTATGGATTTGCTTCATAATTAATAATAACATGCAGAAACATCCACATTTATTCATAAAGTATATAAACAAAATTGTACTTGTTTTTTTATTATTAAATTATTATAAATACAAAATATTTTTACACGGGTTACTAAAAAATAAGTTTGTTCATGAAATAAAAAAAGATAACAGTATGTGGTTCTTGAGAGAGCAGAAAATATTTTACACTTCATTTCTGATATTTCAGTTCAACAACATACATGTATAAAAACCTACGACAAAATTAACAAACTAGCCTTTGCAATTATCTAATCATTCTGCACAAAGTGTGATGAATGAAATTAGAACTAAACCAAACATAAACGTACATAAATTTGACAAGGATCACTCATCATCATCTTTGCACTCTTAATTGGGACTAAAATTCGTCAAGCATTCCTCTCCTTTCCTAGCCTACACACTGACTATCAAACATAAAAACTCTCAAATCTACTTCCATGTACATAAATTTCTACACATTAATCAATAGTGCTTTTACATACAATTCATGTATCATACCTAACCCAAATTTAAAATATTGCATAACACTGGACACTATTCTGCCTTCAAGTCTGTCGGTTTTGACGTATCTTCTGTAAAGGCTGCATACAGAAAGAGTCCGAGAATAATGTGCACTGCTCCTATGGCTACAAAAGCTGAATAGAAAGAGCTGTCTTGGCTGGATATTCCCATAGTTCCTGAAATACATTACACAAAATCAGAATCATGTGAAAAATACTAAAGCTAGTACATGTATTTCCTTAGTATATAACAAAGCAACAACTCTTACTTGTGGAGGCATTTTACAAAATTACATTTTTTTTTAATTAATCATGGTACACTACAATTGACCAAGATACATGTAGCTCTGCAATAAATTTGATTTTTAAAAGTAGATTCTACAATAGTATGTAGATAGTACTATACTGAATTTGATTTTTTAAAGGAGGTTATACAAATTGAATTACACATGTACATGGTGCATGCAGGCATTTGTAAGATACAATGTACCTCAGTGACCTGTTTAGATCTGTTTGATTGCATCAACCCACCTTCAAATATCACAGCTTTGGAGAAGAAATACAAAAAGACAGGGAAGAAAATCATGGCCAAGCTGAAGAGGATCATGGTCTTCATCACACTGTTTGTATGAGCCTCGTCCTTCATAATTCTAAGAATATTAAAAAGAGCATATTGTCAATAATGGCAAGCAGGTTAAATCTATTATCACTCAGAGTGGTTAATAATATCAATCCAGCAAATATTCATCTTTTTTTTCATGAATATAAAAAAAAATCATTTTAATGTGCTTTATACAACTTTAATTTTGGGGGCAAAATATGCATAAAACCACACATAGTCCTTTGTCAATCTAATTAATTGTTTTTTAAAAAATAATGTTGCATGTAAACAGAAATTTTCTATCAAATGTTGATATAGGGACCTCTTTGGAAAACTTACTGAAGATGACATTATATTATCAAGTATTCTGCATTCATTTATCTCATGATTTCTTAATTATTGTGATTATATCAAAACCTAACCTAAACAGATTATCTTTAACATTCACAACCCAAGTATCATTGTTAACCACCGGACCAATGGATCATTAGTCTGTTTGGGTATGACTTCACTTGACTGAATAGTTTAAAACCTAAGACGCATAAAGGATTACTACACACTGGACATGAGTTTAATTCAGTTAGAGGTGTGCAATCAGGTAAAAAAAAATTGAAGGGTGCCGACTCTTACATGTACCTATTTATGAATATTGCTAAGCTTTAATCATAAAATTAAGGCATACAACTTTCCTTTTCATGTGTGTATCATTTCCTACTCAATTCTTTCTAATAATTTACCAAACCACAGGCTTCTGAATATCTATCACTGAGCCTTTAAATGCGTGATGTGTTTATATTTAAAATGGATATATATTTCACCTTGCCACGTGAAATTTTGATAAGTAAACAGTTGACAATATTAGCTGTAACCCGAAATTCCTCGTTGGTAAACAGTAAAAAAATCTAGTATGTGTTAAAATTTCACTTCTGTCGATTATGCTAATTTTTTTATTGATCAATATCATAACGATACATGGAAATACATATAATTCATTGAACTACATTGATTAATAATCGTAATAATAAAGATTCATTATCACCTGCTCCGGAGATCGTCTGCCATGTTTGTGTTGTGTTAGGTTGTACTTTAAAAAGTTAGCCTTTGATAGTAACTTGTACACGGAACAATGGGTGCGACCGATCTGATGATAATTACGGAAGCGTATTTGGAACATAGAAATGTTATATGTAGACCTATATCTAGGTCTGGCAAGTCAAGTACATGTTTTGTTTTTTGATGTTGTTGTTTTTTTTTTGGTGGTTTTTGAAATAGTGAAATATGTGTAACAAACGAGTATGTATCAAGGGAGAAACTTTGAGAGTTCCATCGTCAAAGAACTTTGTGATATGTACCATGTTTCCAAAAGTAGAACCACCCCATATCATCCGGAAGGAAATGGACAAGTTGAAAGATATAACAGAACTATGCATAATTTGTTAAAAACCTTATCACCAGAACAGAAACGGAAATGGACAGAACATCTACCAGAATTAGTGTATATTTACAATTCAAACAACAAAACAACAAGAGTATTCAAAGAATATATTTAGAACACACGGTTAGTGATATTTTGAAATGTACAGAGAAATAATGGAGATGCAGCGCACTTTTTGCGCAATAAATAAACAATCTTTTTTACTGGGTGGCACTGTACATGTAGCTCTGATCAGGCTTGGGGCGAATATACAGAGAGAGAGAGAGAGAGAGAGAGAGAGAGAGAGAGAGAGAGAGAGAGAGAGAGAGAGAGAGAGAGAGAGAGGCGGGGGGGGGGGGTAAAATTAATTATTTTCAAATGGGTTATAATATTGGAAGTAATTTTTAAGCTTCAAGAGATCACGGATTATGGTTGGACAGTGCATTCTTTTTAGTGCATTCATTTTTGCTATTTTTCTTCTTTAATACAATTTTTAATCAAATACAATTTCAGTTATTCAATTCATGACGATTTTACATATGAACATGCATAGAAAAGCAAAGTAATGCCAGCATTACACTAGAATTTTGGAAGTAATGCATTACATTACGATTACTTGTAATGCTAAAATTGACTGTGCGTCCATCAATTTTTTTCCGACCAGTGAGCTACAAATCTGGTTTATAAGTACTAGTAAACCTTAAAAATACAAGCACTGGTTATCAGTACAGACCTTTACCAATTTCATAACAATATCAATATTAGATTTGTCAAATTGGTTAATAAAATGTTATTGTTTGTGTGCTATTTCTTCAGTTACTTCAATACTCCATTGATGTGATTCATCCAATAATTTGGTAACGTTTTAGTTCATTTCTGGGAGAGAAGACAAATGATTAAAGGGCTAAGAATTTGTCAAACACGTTTGTTCCTTGAGATTCGAAGAGTGTCGTGGAAAGTGTATAATTTACCAGTTAACAGTTTATTGAATACTACCGGCGCGGCGCATCTGTTGTCTAGCCGGGAAATTATAACATGCGCAGATCTAGAGGGGGTCGGGGGGGGGGGGGGTCCACCCCCACCCCCCCCCCCTGCAAAATAAAGAAAAAAGACAATCTTTAGATTAAATTATAAACCAACCAAAATTATGCTTCGGGACCCCCCCCCCCTCCCGCCACCTTCGGCAAACTCAATAACCGATGGACCCCCACTTTTAAAAAATGTCTGGATCCGCCCATGTATAATTATACTTTATGATATACATATTTATCTGGTGTCTTACCTTAATTTATATATACGAAGACATAAACATGGACATTGGAATCAAAGCAGGTGTATATGGTATAACAGAGAAATCGGAACTAAGCTTGCGTAGGGTGAACCACATACATGTACTTCTTACTTTAATGTAGTACATATACTGTGTGTACTGTCTTCTAACGGGACTCATTTACACACTGAACATTGCTCCTATGGACCCTTATGAAAACACATACATAACATATTAACTTTACTTCATTGCTCATTTATAAACGTTTAAATATTCTATAATAGTAATTATACCGTAACAAACACTCACAAATATTTGTTATTGGGCATGCATTTTTACAGTTTTACATGTACTACAGTAAATGGGCATTCAATATATAAACCGAACCTAGTGCTGCATTTTCGGCCAAAATAAGTTACTTTAGAATATAAGTAAATATTTGTTTACTACTAGATTGCTGGTATAGTACTGAAAATGGACGTGTTTTAAGATCCAAATAGTAAAATTTGCCCAATACATGTACATTGTCTTCTGCATATATATCAGGAATCATCAAGCACTGATTAAACAATTTTAAATTGTGTTATCATATAACTGTACACTGATTTGTGTAATGATTGTTTGATTCTAGCCAAGTGAGTAGTGTTCGCTGATCTGACTGTCCCCAGCATATTGAGTGGTGCTCACCGATCGAGGTGCCCCTTGCCTAGAGAGTAGTGTTCACCGATCGGGGTCTCTCTAGCCTAGTGAGCAGTGTTAACCGATCTGGCTGTCCCTAGCATAGTGAATAGTGTTCACGATCGAGGTGTCCCTAGCCTAGTGAGCAGTGTTCACCGATCGGGGTCTCTCTAGCCTAGTGAGCAGTGTTCACCGATTGGAGTCTCTCTAGCCTAGTGAGCAGTGTTCAAAGATCGAGGTGTCCCTAGCCTAGTGAGCAGTATTCACCGATCGGGGTCTCTCTAGCCTAGTGAGCAGTGTTTACCGATCGGGATCTCTCTAGCTTAGTGAGCAGTGTTCAAAGATCGAGGTGTCCCTAGCCTAGTCGAGGTGCCCCTAGCCTAGTGAGTAGTGTTCACCGATCGGGGTCTCTCTAGCATCGTGAGCAGTGTTCACCGATCGGGGTCTCTCTAGCTTAGTGAGCAGTGTTCACAGATCGAGATGTCCCTAGCCTAGTCGAGGTGCCCCTAGCCTAGGGAGTAGTGTTCACCGATCGGGGTCTCTCTAGCCTAATGAGTAGTGTTCACCGATCGGGGTCTCTCTAGCCTAATGAGTAGTGTTCACCTATCGACTACAAATGCTTATTAGTGACTTTTTAATAGATGAACAGTTACTTTCGAGCATTGATTGGTCCCGTAATATTCAATTTACACTGCCCATTTAAAAGAACTCGTGCTGTAAGTAATCGTCATCGATCAAATCAATGGACTCTGTTTAGGAGAGCAGAGCACATTAATTGTGCTCACTAGGTTCACGACGTAAGATCATATGACCGTAAGATCTGTACAGACAGGGATTGTGAACACGGTATTTGGCTATGTTGTAAAATAAGGCAGTGTGTGGCTTAATCCTTGAGGAAAATATACAAATTGTGTATACTTCATTCTCGATATGGTATCCCGATGTACAATCATCTGCAAAATTGTTAATAAAAATACTAAAGCATAAGAAATGAAGAGGACTGTGCCTTTTTACGGGTAGTTTTGCTGGTACACGAGTAGATGGTTGTCCACACACATTGTGCAAAAGGCCCGGTATTCGTGTAAGTATAACATGAATTAACACAGAAAGTAATGCTACTGATTCACAGTATCTGGTATGTAGGTATTTGGTATATATAAGAATATATAATTTTTGTTTAATGAATTAGGGATGACAATTGTGAACCGGTACACGGACCGGAACGAAGGTAGCTGCAGGTCTGTAGCTCCCCGTCTGAAAAAATTTGGATGGACGACCTGGTCGTGTTACCTTCATTCTAGCTACAGACCTGCAGCTAGAACGAAGGTAATCGGATTCAAAATCAAAAATTGGTTTACTTAGTCGTAAAGAATAAACTTATTTGTATAGCTTAACACGAATTGTCATCTTGATGTCGTTTTTAAAACAATTATTAGAGACAATAAAAGTTCTTAGAAAGGTGTCAGAAATGATATGTAGAACAAATAAATGAGAGAACGAGGGTAATAATAAGTTATCAATAAAATGACGTGTCATTGCTTTTTAACATGTCTAGCTTATCTCTTGGGGAAAAAAAATAGGCGCTGAAGCCAGACTGTTACTAGGTACCGTGGCGTAACTACGTTTACTAAATATTTACCATTTTCATTAAAAAGGCCGATCCCTGACATCGTCCACATGGAAATAATTTAAACAAAAATCAGATGAAACATCATGTTATTGAGGAAAGATATCACAAACCTCCAGTAGGCAAACTCATGGTTGCTATATTTTTTTCTAGTGTAATGATAAAAACATACATTAACGTATTGACGGTCACCGAGTCCCATAGCTTGAAGATGGACCTGCCAGGGGACGGATATCATGTTTGCATTTTAGTCTTCATTTTGGAGTGTAAACCCTAATCCGAGACACTTCCGACTGTTAACCCTATATAACTGCAAACATGAATTAATTCGTAAATGGCGGAGGCAAGAGTCGGAGGAATCTCGGATTTTATACATCATAACTGCAGTACCAAAATTTGTAAACCGGAAGTTTGTACCCGAGAATGTTTTGAGATTTAATAGCCTTGACTTTCTTTTTGATTTTTTAATCCTTTCAGCTATCAAAGTGTCGTGAAGACAGGAATTTAATGTTTACATCAACTCCACCGTATTTTGT
The DNA here is from genome assembly GCF_025612915.1 of Magallana angulata. Classification (NCBI taxonomy): domain Eukaryota; kingdom Metazoa; phylum Mollusca; class Bivalvia; order Ostreida; family Ostreidae; genus Magallana; species Magallana angulata. The sequence continues at coordinate 27,471,294 of NC_069117.1, read as the reverse complement.
TCATGTAAATGAATTGGAGACGCACGGTAGTTCCCAAACCATTTCTGTATCTTTATAAGTATTGATATATGTTTTTATATTACAACATATTTTACCATAATTCGTTAGCACAAGAAAATAAGCTTTCATTTGTTCTGTTTTAAACTTTTCCCTCTCTTTACCAAGCAAGTCGCTGATGAATAACGTTTTTGCAAACAATAATGTTTACGATTATTTCTTAGGTAAAAAGCAAAATAAATGTAAAAGAACCTAATTCAAATAGAAGTTAGATGCCTGACAAGGCATGTCAACGGGTGACGTCGATCAATCAATGTTGCAGCTTAGGATTATTAGTAACAGTATAAAATCAGTGCCTCAAATACAATGCAGTAATATGCTTTGCGATATAAATATTCTTTTTAGATATAATTATATAAGTTAAAGTACCAAATGCAAAACTTTTACTGCACCAATTTCGTAATTCTTTATATTCGTTACAGCCCACGGAGGTACTGTCAGCCAGCGCTTTTAAAAGCTGTTCTTACCAAGAGGCCTGCAGTAATGGTAAGCAACAATTATGTATATTGCATGGTAAAGTAATGTGCATTATCTTCCACATATACATGTAGCTTGTTTAACCTTTTACATTATATAATTAAAGACTTTGGTTACCTTCAACTTTTTATATTAACCTCAGAGATTCCTTAGACGTGGCACCAAGAAGAGGACCAGTGGAACTGACTCCCTTCACGAATCCGCATCTCTTGAATCATTATCTCCTACATCCTCCGGTGAATATCCCCCACTCCCCAACTGTTTAAGCTGCGTGACACGGGGGGGGGGGGCTCCGACCTTTTACTGACCTCATCATCTCTACTGTAGTTTTATCAATAAACATGGACCAGTGTCGTGCATGTACAGTAGTGCCCCAACCATCTAAGTATCTTTTTAAATATATATATTAAACATATTTGAAGGGAATTCGTTAGCACAAGAAGATATGTCCGGTTTCAAACGTTTCCTTCACTTTACCAGATAAGACGTTGCTTTTCAAATAAAATTTTAAAATGTCTCTACGATGACCAAGAAGGGAGAAAACGATGTATAAAATTGCTTAATTCAAATACTGTTTTCAGAGAGCTGATGTCTGACATAGCATGTCAACTGATGACAGAGAACGTCCAGACTCGCCGTGTTGGATTATCAGTAAATAAAGAGCAAATTGGACTCCCATCAACTGAAATCATCTCTGAAGTCTTTGGCCCAAAGGCCGTGGAACATTGCTGACCTGCCACCACAACCAAACAGATGTAATTGTTACACAGTTCTATCAACATTATATTATATAGTACATCATCTTGATAGCTGATGCAAAGCAGTAACCAGTGATCGACAGTGCTGTACAAACAGTGGTCATATGCAATGTTAAACGTCTCAATAAATTCGTCAGATGAACAGTTCTTTCAGAAAAGTTATATATGCACATGAAACCAATTGTTCATTTTTTAATCAATATTAATACATGATTTGGTTTCAAAAAGAACTTTTCCCTTTCTACATTGAGTTACATGTAAGTAGACGCAAAAACATTTAAGTACTTTCTTTTTAAATGTACAACTATAGATGTTTTCTATTTGGCGGAAAAACATTCTACCATGAATAACAGATTTATACTGATGTTCTTTTAATTTGAAAAAAGTATGCATGTAGCAAGTTCTTTGACCCACAGGAACCAACTTTATAAATCATCGACAGATGCTGTAAACTGAGGTCGCCATTCTTGTAGATATGGTGTTCTCCCCTTCAATACAGAGGCAGAAATTCGACCCATCCTGACAACGGTAATTATCTCCTGTGTTGTAGATTTTACCCCAACGGGTACATGTATCTGTTAAAGAAACGGACCTCACTAGATGAGCATTTGACTTTGGTTTTACTTGGGCCATATGTGCAATATTGAAGTTAGCCGACTTGGACAATATATTCTATATACATGGTACTTGGCTGGAAAAATATGGACAAAATTAAAGTTTATTGACTAAGACAAGATGGACAAGTATTCTTATATTAAAATTCATTGACTTACTTGGACAATATGAACAGTCCCTTGCCCGGGGGATTTGCCGTCTCAATGGACATCTCGGAGTTTCGCATTGCCATGTCCTACAGTAAAATTTTCGTTGCGTGAAGTGACGGTGGCAAATTGTATTTTGAGTAGGAATGTCTGCGCTGTGAGTGTAAACGTCGCAGTTAAGGTATCTTTCTCTTTCTTCATCTGAAAAACCATGCCAGGAAATTGTACAATTTATTGTCATAATTTGGAATAGGTATAGGTATCGAGACATATCGGAAAACATGTATATACTACACCATTTGATAAACAATGTCTGAACCCCAGATGCAGGGGCCATTAAATTTAAATTTTGGTAGAGGGATACCATGCATTTAGTTTTCCTCCATTGTGAGGGCGTAAATAAAAAGATGAAAATTTAGTCTTATTTGGCCACAGGGATTGTAAGGACATGATTTTCACAATCCTCTTATCTTAGAAATGCTTTAAACCAAAAATTGTACCAATTGGCATTGCAATTTTCAAGAAGTTAAAAAATGTTAAATTGTTAACGGCCAATGGTGTTAGGTCGCCCAAGTGACTCAGGGGACCAAAAGACTTTTTTAAAAATTAAAGCAAATAAACTTTTTCAGTAAAGAAAAACATTTAATATCATATATTAAAATTAAGGATTTTTTCCATATTTTTATACAAAGTTCTTCCTTCAAAAGAGATTAATAATGTCTTTAAAAAGCCACGGCCATTCAGCCATCTTAATGTAATTTCTGAAGGAGAATTGCTTCGTCGGAAGGCATTAATAACATTAAAAGTTCATAGGCACTAATTTTATTGTGATACTATAGTTATTGTAATATAGTTGCTGATCATTATGCATGTTATCGATGATTCTGATAACAACATATGAAACAAAACTTAGCGAGGGAAATTAAAGGATACTCACTTATAACGACGCTTAACGGAATTTCAAACATCAAGGAGAAAGATAAGATCGCCAATAAAACCCTCATCATCTAAAAAGTTGAAGATACATGTACAAATATTGTGAGTTTATAATTGCGTTGGAACTTGAAATGTTAAAGCTGTGTATCGTACGATATTAAACACTCCCTTATCTTTAAGACTATGAACTGGTTTAAAATACAAAAATATACCGTATTAAACTCATGCCTGACAATCGCAAGTAAATCGAACTGACCATTCGTTGACAAGCAAGCCTTAGGATGTCTGCAACCTGAATTCATCTGTTAGTCAACTAATTCACGCACGTACTTTTATTTTTATTGTTCATAAGAAAAAAATGTATTGACCATGGAAAAAGTACACATACTTCAACTATTATGATTTTTGAAAGTAGGTTCGGAAAACATACTTATTAACTTGTTGAAACCTCAAGCCTACTCTTGTTGAAACTTCTCCATTTGACACGTGCACACTATACCGAAACAGACGCTAATGGGACGATAGCAAGCCATCTCGTGCATTTTTAGCTGCTTGGATTACAAGAGAGTCTGGAGTCTACGTCTAGTTTAATACAAAAAAGGTCCTTGAAAGTCGGAGAAAAAATAAAAACTTTTTCGTCTTCGTTAAAATGTCTCGTTATCGACTTTAAGACTTTGTGTTGTACACGTATTTTATCACATATAGTAATACATTGCAAAAATGCAAATGGTATAATTGATATATGCATCGCACTGGTAAAATTAATCATACTGGAAGGTCATTTGAAGGTCAAAATGAATACAAGAGTCCCGTTTAGAAAGGAATACTGATAAATATATTCAATTTATTTTTACATGTATATACCACTTGAATTCACCGAGCACATGTCTCCGGTACATGCTTGTCAAAAGGGCTTTTTAAAGTTCACCTGAGCTGAAATTTCAAGACCTTTCTTAGTCGCCTTTTAGTAAGTGTATGTCTGCAACAATTCTTAACTTCCTTTTCAGAACTACTGGATCAATTTCAACCAAAATGTTCAAAAGATGCAAAGGTTTTTTTTTCCAATTTTCAAATATTCAAAGGTTTTTTGATATCTCTTAAAAATCAGCTATTGAAATTTCAGTGTTTTATATTAGCGCAACCCCCTACAATTCTATTGTTTATTATTTGCTACTTATTTGCTTTTCTACGGAAGCTCATTGAGGCCAGATTAATAATTTCTTTTGCGTTTAAACGCAATTATTATTGCGTTTAATCGCAATCTTTTGCGTTAAATCGCAATATGTTTTGCGTTTAAACGCAAAAGATTGCGATTAAACGCAATAGCTATTGCGTTTAAACGCAAAGAACATTGCATTTTAACGCAAAGATTTGCATTTAAAAGCAAAGTTTTGCATTTAAACGCAAAAGTATTGCGTTTAAAAGCAAAAAATTATTGCGTTTAAACGCAAAGGCAATATTGCGTTTAAACGCAATTTTTTGCTAATAAACGCAAACGTTTTTGCGATTAAACGCAACAATCGTTGCGTTTAATCGCAAAAGGTATTGGGTTAAACGCAATAGTTATTGCGTTTTATTGCAAAACTGTTTTTTAATTTGAACATGGCTTTTTCAAAAAGAAGAGGTTTATGACATACTTATGTTATGCCACAACCATCCGACAATCTGTTTATTAAACGTAATGTTAGTCATTTCTCGCTTTTCTCGTCGTGCTCTCTCCTCTATTTCTAATTTGTTTTTCATATTGTTTCTTATAAATTGAATCTTAATTATTCAATAAAATCAAATAGTCCGCACATACACTGTATAACTGTCATCCATAATGCTTCATTATATCATTGTCAAATGAAAGTGATAATGTTTATTCAATATGACGGACTGATTTGACATTTATTGTAATTGTTATATCACTGATTTGAATTAGTGATATCACCTATTCAAAAAGTGATATCATTTATAAGAATAGTAAATAAATTATCACTCATCAATTACCTATTTATCTTGTGATTTAAACAAGGGATATCACATATTTAAATAAAGATACATGTATCACTCTTTGAGTTTGAATAGATGGAATCACCTATTCAGACAGATGATTTTATTTTTTAAAAAGGTTTTATCACCTATTCAATTCGGTAATATCTTTGAGACAATAAATTTTCATAGTATAGCCATCAATGCAACTGTTTGTGCAAGTTCCATTTGTTTTAATTTGTCACACGAATCGACATGCCTCTATTAATAAGGCCCCTTGGCTAGCTGCAGATCTGTAGCTCTCTGGTTGAAAAAATTCGGATAGACAAACCAGAGAGCTACAGTTCCAAGCGTTGTAAAAACCTCCGATTTACGCCGCCGTTTTTGTGTCGCTCGCTTCGGGAATTATATCCGACTTTAAAAGCATTCAACCGCCTAAAAAATTGGATTTATTAATTAAACATATAGTTTACCCTAACTCTGCTAACTTTGTTTTCCTTTCAATGGTTCACAACGGCCATCCTTCGCCTTGGAATGTCATCGTTTTAAAAAAACTCGCCTTATGACAACCATGTTTACCTAGTAGCGAGATCTCGGGTGCGTCGATCTACCCAAATGGACCCAAATGAAGATTAAAGTGGAAAACAATTATAATAAAATCCTTATTACTAATATTATCACTTGTTTTAGTCATTTCATGGGGTTGTTAGCCGTTACTAAGAAAAATAAAGACCCAAATGGCGATTCAAACAATAATTAAAATTATTTCAGTATATCTTTAAAAATTGTTTTTGAAAAATAAAGATGAGCATTTTATCTCGATTTGTAAAAGTATATAATGTATGTAATTATATTCAAATGATATAAATATATATATTATATAAAAATAAAACAACTTTTTAAAATAATTCTAATTATTGTTATGGAACTTCGGCTTTTATTTTTCCAAATTTCCCTAAATTATGAGGATTTTATTATAATTATTTTCCGCTTGAATCGCCATTTGGGTCTTTATTTTACTTAATAACGGCTAACAACCCCACGAAATGACTAAAACAAGTGATAATATTAGTAATAAGGATTTTATTATAATAGTTTTCCACTTTAATCGCCATTTGGGTCCATTTGGGTTCATTTGGGTCCATTTGGGTAAATCGACGCACCCGAGATCTCGCTACTAGGTAAACATGGTTGTCATAAGGCGAGTTTTTTAAAACGATGACATTCCAAGGCGAAGGATGGCCGTTGTGAACAATTGAAAGGAAAACAAAGTTAGCAGAGTTAGGGTAAACTATATGTTTAATTAATAAATCCAATTTTTTAGGCGGTTGAATGTTTTTAAAGTCGGATATAATTCCCGAAGCGAGCGACACAAAAACGGCGGCGTAAATCGGAGGCTTTTATAACGCTTGGAACTGTAGCTCTCTGGTTTGTCTATCCGAATTTTTTCAACCAGAGAGCTACAGATCTGCAGCTAGCCCCTTGGCATAATGCTCTTTGCGAAGGAGTCTTTTCCGTTGTTTGCAATTCAACTGTTTCTCACAGTCTAGATACCAAGTATCCGGCAAGCAAACATCACTGGTGCATCCATCAATTGCCATTTTGCATGTCATCTCTAAGGAAGAATTTGGAAACAAATATAAGCGAATACATATTCTCTCTCTTGTATGTATTTATAGCGCGATCCTTTTTTTGAGGATCCGTTTGCTTAGAAGTGCCTGATGCTTTAACTTACTATTTCATTATAAGTTATTATAAGTGAAAACCAGAAATTGAGTCTTTGTGATGTGTCAAGTGTTGTCATCAAATTACGCACTTGGTACATATACTTAAGTGTATACATAAGCAAATGAATAAATTGCGATTTAACGCAAAAATCATTGCGTTTAATCGCAAAATCATTGCATTTAATCGCAAAATTATTGCGTTTTATCACAAAAATTATTGCGTTTAATCGCAAAAACTTTTGCGTTTATTCGCAAAATATATTTCGTTTAAACGCAACAACAGCTTTGCGTTTAAACGCAATATTTGTTTTGCGTTTAAATGCAATATTTTTGCGATTAAACGCAATACATTGCACATTGCGTTTAAACGCAAAACTTTGCGTTTAAACGCAATCCACTTTGCGTTTAATCGCAATACTTTTTGCGTTTTATCGCAATCTTTTGCATTTAAACGCATAATACAATGCGAATAAACGCAAAAGATTGCATTAAAACGCAATAACTATTGCGATTTAATGCAATATAAATTAATTAATTTACTGAACTGGCCTCAATAAGCTTCCGTACTTTTCCGCTCGACAATGTGACCTATCATAAAAATAGGAAGTTGTGAACCTTTTCAATAAAACATGGCGGCCAGTGCTCCGAAAAATTCACTGGGATCTCCGCAGGAGCATATCCCAACGTGTGACAAACACAATTTAATAATAGACATAGAATGTGAGGATTGCGGTGAATTTATTTGTTCCAAATGTGCCAAAACAGAACACAAAGATCACGACTGGAACACCATAACGTCAGCAGCTAGCTTAAGGAGAAGGCAGCTAAAGGAGTATCTGTGTACGATAAGGGAGACGAATGTCAAAGAGATGGACAAGAAGATACAGAACGCAGCCAAACAAACAGAAGCAAACCAAAATCAATGTGATTTTGAGGTTTCAAAGCTTCAGAAACATTATGACAGGGTAATTTCTAAACTTAATGAATTGAAAATGAGCCACGAGAAAACATTGAGAGACAATCTGAGAAGTAATAATTTTGAAACGAGTAAGGAAAAAGAAGATTTGGAAATGAAGAAGAAACAAGTATTAGAACTTTTAAAATTTTTGGAAGAGAGGCACTCTACCATGTCTGACTTTAGTTTGATGGACAATCTCAGAAACTTGGCCAGCCTTACTCTGATCAGAGACTGTAATATACAAAGAGGGGGTCATCTACTTAGATACAGAGAAGGAATGATCGACGAGGGGTCCCTGGAGTCTCTGATGGGACAAACATTTGATTTAGATAGCATTGCTGTTGAGGTTATCGAAAAGAAATCATTTCAATATGGATATAAACCGATATATGTCTTAGAGGCAATCACTGAAGACACATACATTGTAGGGGAATTGGCCTCAGAGTACATGTACATTGAACGAGTTAACTTGAGAAATAAGGAGAGAGAAAAATTGAATCTAAATGTAAACGATGTATGTGTAGCTGAAAATGGTGATGTTTATTTCACGAATGAGAGAAGCAAATCCATTGAACGGCTAGGAACAACGGGATCAGTCTCGACAGCATTTAGTACTGGTCCACTAATACCAGAGGGAATATGTTACTCAAAAGAAGGGGGACTGCTGGTCACATTGAGGGATAGTGAGCGAGATAGATATCAACTGGGCCCACAGAACAGACGTTTGGTCAGACACGTGACACCCAATGGTGACGTCATCCGCGAGTATAAATACAACGCAGACGGTCGGACCAGGTTATTTACTGTACCATACAAAGTCAGACAGAATTATAACACTGATATCTGCGTAGTGAACTGGACTAGTGGTGATACAAGTGAATTGGTTATTTTAACTTTCTCCGGAGCCCTGAGGTCCGTCTATCGTGGGCAGGACCCGACCAAGATATGTTTACTATCTGATGTGGTCTGTGACAGTCACTGCAACCTTCTGGTCAGTGACGTCACGTACAGCTCAATTCATCTCCTGGGTCCTGATGGCGAGTTTATGAAGTTCTTACTGACAGAGAAGGAAGTCCAACACCCCATGTCCGTGGCTCTGTACAAATCCACACTGTGGGTGGGAGACATTGATGGACGTCTCTCAGTTTTCAATTACAAATCTTAAAAGTACAATGTATAGTACTAATACTGTACAGGCACGTAGCATCAGGGCCCCCCCCCCCCCCCCCCACTTTTTCTCGCAGCAACCAATTTTTTTAAATTTACATATTAAAAAATGAATTATAACGGAGTTGCCCCCCCCCCCCCCCCACTTTTTTGGAAGTAAGTAAAAAATTGATATGAAAATAAGGAAATGAGGAGTCAAATTGAAGTTACTTCCCCCCCCCCCCCCCCACACGGATTAGGAATTTCATGATTTGTAGTTAAAAAAATTTTGGTAGGGAAGAAAATTTTTTTGGGAAGTATAGTTAAGAGTTTTGTCTAACCCCCCCCTCCCCCCCCCCCCCCCCCCCGGATTAGGATTTTGAAGATTTTTTGAAACTTTAAATTTCCCTTCAAGTCAGCTTTCCTGGTATTTTATTTTTAAGCGCTCATTTCACTGTCTGAAAGTACAAAACATTTTTCAAACAGAAATTTTTGTAAGACAAAAGTTTAGGAAACAAAAAAACAATGAAATTAGTTTGGATCTCAAATGAAATGTATTGTGACGTCAGGTTTTGTACCCAAATTGAAACTTGTAATTTTGTTATAAAACGCTTAATTTTCATTGTTTTATTATCTTTATGTCATTTACACAAAGTCAGTCGGTAATATTACTGATATAATCGTTACATAGTCATGTAGTGACCGGGTACAAGATGATACCTGGTTAGTAAATATCATACCTGGCGAGGCGAAGCAGGTCACTACATGACTATGTAACTAATAATATATAGCCATTTCAACTAGAAATACTTCAATCTAACAGTTTATCAAATTACTAGTATATAGTGAGGGGCCGTGTTTATTACATGTGATATTTTTATAAGATTATTGTGCCAGCACCTACAGTACTTTGGATTTAAAAAGATGCGGATTTTAAGTAGTCGAATGAGCAATGTTTGCTTCAATATTTTTTTAAAAAATTCATTTCGCTACATGTATGTATTTTAAAAGTTATATCATAAAGAATTGGCATCTCACATATTTATTATTAAAAAGATATGCACTGAAAATTGCCCCATGCATGGTGAATTTGTTGTGTCCGATCATTGCATGGCAAAATTAATTCATCAAAATTTGTTCCAACACTAGTTTCTGTGGTAGGTAAAGCACATTTATTAATTCACATTCCAATTCACAAAATTCAAATTACCTGTTTGTAAAAAATCATTGTAAATAAAAGTTTAATGATGGCGTATCTGACTTCGTTAATTTTGTCCAGTCCAAATTATGTGTCCGATGAATGGTAAACTCACTGTATGTACAAATGTATAGATGTAAAGGGTGTTAAGAAAGTTCCGTGATTTACTTTAGCCTAGATTCATTAATAAACAACTCGTTTGTAAGTTTTTTGATTTTTAATAACCAGATAGACCACCTTTGTTTTTCAGTACATTTTTAATTCTGTTTGGCATTGAATGAATTAAAGAAATCAAATGTTTCTGAGGTATCTCCCTCCATGCTCGTTGAAGACGGCGGCGTAATTGGTCCATGGATGTCGGGCGCGGATCCTTGTAGGCCTCACTGTCCAGAATACTCCAGAGATTTTCTATGCAGTTTAGATCTGGGGAATTGCCCGGCCATTCTTCTTTCGAAATAAAGTTTGGTAAATTATCTTTACACCAATTCTGTGTTACTAGGGCAGTGTGAGGTGTCGCACCATCTTGAACAAACGTAGCGTGTCCTGGATATTGAACCAACTTTCGTTCATCAATCCTGCCAGTGTTTTTTTGTCGATTCAGTGCAGATTTAAGTTCTTTTTGAAGAATTTTATCTACATAATATCTTGCATTTATAGTTTTGCCGGATGGAACAATGTGTAGCTTTGACAAACCAATTACTCCCATTGCACCCCAGATCATGACTTTGGCGCTTGACTTGACGCAGCTGACGTCGGGTACCTCATCTGACTGGGACCCCCACACAACATCGTCTTGTCGGTTCGGAACATGAAACAGATATTTTGAAGATTCGTCACTGAAGATGTAGTTCTCCCAGTCTTCAGCTGTCAAGTGCTTGTGATCACGAGCAAATTTCAATCTTTTTTGTCGTTGTGTTTTCGTCAGAAGCTGATTTCTTGATCGCTTAAATGCCTTCCATTTTTTTACTTTCCGTAAATAATTAAACACAGTCACATGACTTACATTAAAGCCCGAGTTCTTGAGTTCCTTGCTGCATTTTCTTGTTGATTTTCCTCTTTTGTATTTTATGTTCTCGACTTTCCTTTTAACTACGCCTACTATTTTCGACGGTCGGCCCGATCTCGGTTGGTCGGTGAGCTGTTTATTTTGCTCTCGCCTGCGTCTCCACTTTGTTACCCATCGCTCACTTTTACACAGTTGTTTAGCCACATCTTTCACACTGATTCCTGCATCTAATAAAGCCAAAGCCTGGGCTTGTTCGTTGACAGTATCGACACTTGTGCAAGACGTCTGCTTTATCACCGAACTCGTCATTTTGTTTGATGACGTAATAGACATAAATGTTTACATCACTCTATGACACCACCAGAGAGTGCACATACACGGTGGCGGATCACGTGATACGCGTATGATCAATTCCACGTAAAAATGGCGATTTTGAGTTGCACCTGAGGGAAATTTTGAATGGTAAGTAACACTTTCCTGTATGTTTTTAATCGTTTTACCTTCACCAAAGTGTAATAATTTTAGCAATGGATACTTTGTTATTCTCAGAATATCGTAGTTTTGTGCGTACTGCTAGAACATTCGTGCACAATCTCCAGCTCGATCAACATTTCACGGGATAGTTTCCACGATCATAACCTGAATGACAATTTATTTCCAATTCAATCAAATTCAAGGTGTTTAATAACGTGAAAAGTACACATACTTTACCCTCTTTGGAGTGGAGATGCTCAATATACTTAGAATTTGAATGCATGATATGAAAAACACGTACGAAGTTAGTTTGTTTAATATGATAGGTAACCACGATACGAAATAGTAAAGATCAGTTCCACGATCGATTTAAAATATGTATGTCAGAATTGTGCTTGTTTATATATTTTGAAGGTTACAATTGATAATAGACTCTGCAAGTTTTTTGGAAAAGAATTCAAGAGTAGATCTGCTTAATATTATCATGAAAAGGGACACGTAGGGAAGGCACCACACGTGTGTTGCTCCAAGAGATTTTGCAGCAAAGCTAATCTCAAAAGACAAAGATAAGAATATTTTGTGCCGATATTTGACTTAAAACATTGAAATAATGTGTACAACTATGTAAATCTAATTTTTATTATGAAGTAAGTGCGTTTTGTTACAGAGTCGTCAGTTTGTTCTCTTATTTATGAGAGAGAGAGAAAGAGAGAATTTAGTTCTAGCGAGAGAGGTTAGGTGTGGGCACAGCGCTGGCGTTGCTATCTTACTGAATGTCGTTTGGGACATTTCATAATAATTTATGGATGAATATTAAACGTTTATATCTATCATTTTCTATAGTAATATGTGTTTTCTTTTAAACTTCACAGATGTGCAGTGCATGATGAAGAAAAAACATTTGCATGTGATTACTATGGAAAAAGTTTGCAATAAAAGCAAATTTGAATCGACACATGAAAAGCCATGGAGCCCCCCAGTTTACATGTGAAATTTGTTGGCTGTGGCCAAGAAAAAAAACAGGAGCATAAGGATCATATGACAACCCATACTGGCAAAAAAATTACAGATGCCCTTGTTGTAGATCGTTTAGGCATCAAACAAACCTATATCGACATAAAAGAATGTGCAAATCAGTCTGAATTTGACATTTTGTTCTTTTATTGATAGGAATATAAGCTCTTCTTTAAAATAAAAGGAGATGTAAACTTTCGTTATAACTTGCAATTAGATTTGTTTACTGTAAATTCCTAATTAAACGCGAGAAATTAATATCCGCGTAAAATCGCGATAAGCACATCTTGCGGATTTCAAAATCTCTCTTTAATTTTTGTACAGATGTAAACTATTTGGAATATGAAAAAATTCCGCAGTCGCGATTTTACATACTCGCGATTTCATGCTAAACCGTAGAATCGCGGAATTAAGTACTCGTGTAAAATAAGGAAACTACAGTATTTACATACAGATTTTACCTGTTCTGTTTGAAATTTTCAATGGTATTCTACAATAAAGCTTGTAGCAATTTATTATAGACTCATATTTTTACAATAGATGAAGTTGTGCAATTTTATAAAAGCAACATGAAATTACAATAATCCCATTTTGACAGTCGGTAAGATTTTTGGTTTAGCACAACGTGCTTTTTCACAGCGAACACCCAGAGATCCCTTCTGTAACGAATTTCGTTCTCATAACTGTTCCCTCCTTACTCTTTCCACAAACGCGTTTCCGAAGTTGTGTATCAAAATGATGATCTCTGAAATCAAAGTGAAACTATTTATAACATTTAAAAAAAAAAGAAACCTGAAGTTTAATTTAAGATATGACACTATACGACTGTTATTATAAATGAGATGAAATAACAACGGTTTTTATCATTAAAAAAATACGGTGAATCTTAAAGAAAATGGTCTCAATATCAAATTGATTATCGCAAAAAACCATGACTTTTAGATTCTGTGATAACTGAGATACCAACCTGAATGATATATCTGTTGGCATTTCATGCGAATTGTTTCTACTGGGGTCTTGAATGCTTTCCTTGTGATCTACAGAGTCAGTATCGTCAACCAAATTTTAGACCCTAGCCTGCTTAGTACGATTATTTCCCATGGCCAAACTCTTGACAAGAAACTGTTCCCTGTCCTCTCATATCATTCATGGTCAGCTCAGAGAAAAATATTCCCCAACCATACTACAAAAATGCTCTAACATTTAAAGTACCTCCATGTGCTGTCCTGGAGACAGTAGTATAACCTTTATTGTGTAAGGTAAAAAGACTGTGGTAGGCCACAATTGCCTCGAACTACAAACAACGATCAGCAAACATGGCTGACGAGACTTTCCTAACAAGGGCAATAACTCCAACAAATGAAAAGAAAGATAACTCTTAAAAAACAAAGGCAACACACTCCCCGCCTGATGTTACAAACATCACTATGCAATAATTCAAATCAACTGAGTTTCAAATATACAAACAGTACCAAGTTAATGCAAAACAGTTCATTCATTTTGGATCAAAACGACCAGTTCGGTTACAGGTCGGACAAACGTTGTGGAGTGTCCGTCGCGATACACTACACAAATTTCTGCTTTGCGTACTCGTCCATCAGTGCTCGGGAACACTCTGACGACTCTTCCAAGGGGCCACGAGTTACGGGTCACCGAATTGTCTTTTAGCAAGATCACATCTCCAATGACCAAGTTCCGCTTTTCTTGTTTCCATTTCCTGTAATTTTGCAATGTCTGAAGGTACTGGGTTCTCCATCTTTTCCAAAAGGTGTCAGCCAAATGTTGCACTCTCCTCCACTGGGAACGTAAGAGGTCCTTACCATCGGTGGGTATATAATCAACTGTATTGTCTGGTTTATGAGTCAGGATTAACGAAGGACTCAAAGGAAGAGGATCCTCAGGATCGGTTGACACCGGTACCAACGGACGACTGTTCACGATGGCCGATGCTTCTGCAAGAAACGTGGTAAGTATTTCATGCGTCAAACTTCCTGGTGGTATTTCCAACAGCATGGAATCAAGGACGCGCCTGGTCACTCCAATGAGGCGTTCCCATACACCTCCAAAATGAGAGGAGTGAGGTGGATTGAATAGCCATACAACTCCACTTTTGTACAGATACTCTTTCACGGGTCCATCCTCAACATTTACCGCGTTGATGTGAAGATCATCCGTGGCGCCAACGAAATTTGTCCCCCTGTCAGAGCGTATCTGCTTGACTTTACCTCTGATGGCAACAAAGCGTTTGAAGGCATTAATAAATGATGACGAGGACATCTCCTCAACGACCTCAATATGTATTCCTCTGCTAACCATGCATGTAAAGAGAATGGCCCATCTTTTGGCATTAGCAGCCCCACCTCTTGTCTTCCTGGTTACTACTTCCCAGGGGCCAAACGTATCTAGGCCGACGTACGTGAATGGTGGACCTGGCTCGAGACGGTCAGGGGGTAAATTTGCCATCTTCTGATATGCAAACTTTCCACGCAGTTTTCTACATTTCACGCAATTGTAGATAATGGACGATATCAAGCGTTTGCTGCCTGTAATCCAGTAGCCAGCATTCCTAATGGTTCCAGCGGTAATGTGTCTCCCCTGGTGTTGTGCTAAATCATGGAAATGTCTGGTAAGGAGTGTGGCTATGTGATGCTTTCCTGGGATCACAATAGGATTTATCTCACCTTGTGGCAATATGTTACTCCTATTCAAACGTCCTCCCACTCTGAGAATGTCATCTGAGTCAAGGAAAACTCCTAAACACAACAAGGAGCTCGTGCAAGGTAAGGCTTTGCCTTGCTTTAGATAGTCAATTTCCTCTCTATAAGCCTCTTGTTGAACGGTCTTGATGATCAGTTTTTCTGATTCTTGATATGCTTCAACGGTTCTCGATTTTGTGCAATAATGCCAACCCTTGAACTCGTTGTGGCCACAAAATGATCTGATGATGTGTTGAAGGAATGCAAATGTCCGTATGAGTATCGTCCAGTTTGAAAACTTGGAAAATCTGTGGGATCCTAGCAATTGCACAGATGAGATGGTTTTCATGCAGATAATGGGTCTGATTTCCTTATCACTCTCAGGATTCACAATGTCAAAGTCTTGCTCTTTGCCTTTGCCTTGTTTAAGCAGGTAAGTGGGACCTTTCAGCCAAGAGCTGTCCTTTAATTGATGAGTCGGCAGCGGCCTAGTGGCTGCATCGGCCGGGTTGTCTTCAGTTGGTACAAAGGCCCATTGCTCTGGCTTTGTAAATTTCCGAATGTACGATATGCGGTTGGCTACATAGGTATAAAACCTACGAGTAGTGTTAAATATGTATCCCAACACTACTTTGCTATCTGAGTAAAATTTGAAGTCTTGGATTGGTAGAGACAAGTGGTCTGCAATAGAGCATGCAATTTCTACTGCTAGCACAGCAGCACACAACTCCAGTCTCGGAATTGAATGTCCATGAGTAGGAGCAAGTTTTGCCTTTCCTAACACAAATCCGAGATGGCTTTCATTATCTGAGGAGGTTATCTTCATATAACCAACTGCCGCAATGGCGAGTTCTGAAGCGTCGCAAAATACATGGATGGATTTGTCCTTACACAGTTGCAGGGACTCAGGTGAGTAGTTCCGTGAGATGTGTAGGTTCTCTAAGTGAGATAAAGAGTCTCTCCACTGTGTCCAAGTATTTAGCTGGTCTAAGGGTAATGGATCATCCCAGTGTATGGTGCCAAGAACCAGGTTCCTCAGAATGCTTTTTCCTTCTATGATGACGGGCGCTGCGAATCCAAGGGGATCGAATATACTGTTTATGCATGACAGTACGCCTCTTCTGGTGAACGGTTTGTCTTGCATCATAACCTCAAAGAAGAAGGCGTCAGTTTCCAAGTTCCAGTTGAGGCCCAAACTGCGTTGACTTGGAAGCAGGTCAATTCCGAATTCTAAGTCCTTCATATCCTTTGCAAGATCTTCTGGGGGGAAGGCGCTTAAGACCTCTGACTGATTTGATGCAATCTTGTGCAATCGCAAGCCGCCTTCTGACATCAAAGCTTTCTGCGTCCTCTTCATGAGATCAATTGCCTCTGATGGGGCAGGTACAGAGACAAGACCATCGTCTACATAGAAATTGTTCACAACAAAGTCTGTCACATCTTTACCGAATGTAGACTCTGCCATCAGTGCAGCTCTACGGAGTCCGTACGTGGCAACTGCCGGGGAGGGTCGGTTGCCAAAAACATGTACCGTCATACGATACTCTGTCAGAGGCTGATCTGGGTCATTATCTCGAAACCAGAGAAATCGCAAAAAGTTGCGATGGTCTTCCCGCACTTTGAAGCAATAAAACATCTGTTGTATGTCGCCCATAATAGCAACAGCTTCTTGACGAAATCTCATCAAAACTCCTAACAGGCTGTTGGTGAGATCAGGGCCAGTAAGAAGGACGTCATTGAGAGATATTCCACCATACTTAGCAGAGGAGTCGAAAACTGCTCTCAGCTGGTTTGGTTTCTTTGGATGATATATACCAAATATAGGCAAGTACCAGCATTCATCCGTCTGTGTCAGAGGTGGCGCAATCTCTGCATGGCGATTCTTTATCAGTCCATCCATGAAGGTAAGGAAGTGTTCCTTCTTCACTGCATCCCTCCGTAGACTAGCTTCTAGTGCGTTGGCTCTTTTTAGAGCACTGTCCCTGTTGTTTGGCAGTTTACTATGTGGCTGTCGAAATGGGAGTGGAGCTGTCCAATGCCCATTCTCGCTCTTCTGAAATTCCTGGTCCATTATCTTGAGAAATGTCAAGTCGTCCACAGACATACCTGGTTTCTCATCATCTTGTGTTCTTTGGAAAACATTCCTACCAAAGTCTTCATTGTCATACAATGATGGGGGTTTTCCAGTTTCCATGCCATACGTCACATAGTTCAGGTTTTCTCGTATCTTGAACTCATTCGTACATGGTGGAAGTAAGGATACACGGCCCGATCCCAGTAAATGAGTCTTGTAGGTTGTAACCTGTGTAGGTGCATGAGTCTTGCCAAGGCATGTCTCACCAATTATGGTCCACCCCAGATGTAGTTTCTGTCCATAGGGTTGATTGCCTTGTCCAATACGCTGATCAAGTACATGGTGCGCTTCTATCAAATCTCTTCCAAGTAGTAACAAGATGTCAGCATCCGGATCTAGTGGAGGTATTAGCTTTGCTATGTCGGCCAGATGACTGTAATGTAAAGCCACTTCCGGTGTAGGGATCTCATCCCGTGCACAAGGAACCTGCTGACATTCGATGAGGGCTGGAAGGTTCAGGACACATCCATCGCCATATGCCTCCGCAACAAATCCTTCTGCCTTCCTTCCAAAGGTCTGTATAGTGCCTCCACAAGATGAAAGTGTATAGTTTATTGCTTCACTTCCACATTCGAAATAGGTAAAGAATCTGGGGCTTGCAAGTGAGCGGTTTGATTGATCGTCTATGACCGCATACATATTGACTGCTAACTGAGGTTCTCCTTGAGGATACACACGCACGAGCACAGTTTTGGAGCAAGACTTGCCTCCAAACTGCTTTCTGCAAATCTGCGTACATGCAGAGTTGACATCTAATGAATTCTGCGACTCCCCGCCATAGTGTCTCCTACTCTGAGTCTCCAAATGAAGTGCTGTCGGATGGGTTGAACTGTCACAATCCTCACACTTGACTGCTGCTCGACAATCACGCATCTTGTGGGAACGAGAGTCACAGCAACGGAAACATATATTATTCTCTTTTAAGAACTTCCTTCTCTCTTCTAATGACTTCTGCTTGAACCCCTTGCACTTGTTCAATGTATGAAAGGTGTTGTGTAAGGGGCACTTCCGGTCTGAGGAATTTTCTCTTCTGGGTTGTGCAACCTCTGTTTTCCTTGAAGAAACATTCAACACTCTGTCTCGCTGGTTTCTCACTTGTCTGTCTCCTCTCGTGTCAACACCATAGGAAAATGATGGGTTGTTCTTAATCCTTGACTGCTCACGAATAAATTCTGCGAACACCTTAAACGGTGGGAATGGTACATCATTCACTGCCATATGCTTCACTGCTACCGAAGTCCATTTTCCTTGCAAATCGTTAGGTAGTTTCTTGACTATCGGAGTGACACCAGTCGAGCAATCGAAATATGACAGAAGGCAAGAGTATCGCGTGTCCTCCTTTGCAGCCTCAATTTCATCCAAAATGTCGGACAGATCATAAAGACGACTAACATCCTTGTTGGTTAGCATCGGAAAGGAATCTAGCTTGGACTTCAACGCTGCTTCCATCACTTCTGGACAACCGTACCTTTCGTCGAGACGACTCCAGCTCCTTATGACTGCTTGTCTTGGGTTGTTCGGATTTGCAGCTTTGATGCTTAGTACATGGCGTTGTGACAAGGGACCTGTCCATTTCACAAGCAGGTCCATTTCCTCTATGGGTGAAGCTTGTAACTCCTGCATGATTGCTTTGAAACTGTTTTTCCATGTGGGGTAAAACTCAGGCTTGTCCTTAAAGTTTGTCAAACGAGATAACAATAAGTCTTTCTTTAACAAGTATCTTGTGAAGTCCGATGTAACAGAAGTTGATGGTGTTTCAGTCTCTGGAGACACATGTGGATGTTGGGTCTTCGCCACTCGTGGTTCAAATGGAGGAGCTCGAACATTCAATGAAGGTTCTTGAAATGTAGGCTCCGGCTGATTTGAAACTGAAGCTGGTGAAATGTTTTCCACATAAGCCGTCGTACGGTCTTCTGTAGCTTCCTGTTCTAAGCTTCTAAGGGCTGACTTCATGGAATCACCATCCTCTCCTTCTTCTAATACACTGGCTTCTGTTTCCAGTTCTAACGTTTCTTTTTTCAAGTTCAGCAAAGTCATTTCAGTGTTTATGTAAGCACTTTCCTTTTCTGTGATGGCGTGTTGTAGGGTCAGCTCCGCCTGCTTTCGTTCTAACTTTGCCTGCTCTTCAGCGAACTTAAGTGAGGCTTTCAGAGCCTTTGCTTTCGCTCTCTTTTTGGTTGCGATTGAACTCAGACTGTTTCTGGAGGATGTAGATGTTGTCGAGACGTGAGACATACTGTCTTTGATCTGTTGATCCTGTATAGACAGAGCAAGTTTTCTCATGGCTGAATCTATGGATATCCGATAGCCCCTCAATGTTGCACTGAACCGCTCCATTTCTTTGTTACTTTGATCCGAATGACATCTGTTTAAAAAATCTAAATAACTAGTGCTCAAAGATTCTACTTCTGCCACATGTCTTTTTGTCTCTTCATGCAGATTCAACAGATCTTCCACTCGAGACGATTTACTATCTTCTATTTCCTTAATTGTGTCCTGAATGGCACACCATACCTTCTTTATTTTCTTGAGATGTGTATTACAAGATGCTTCAAATTGTTCTACACCCTTTTCGGTCATGAAAATGCTTCGTTTCAAATCTCCTGAAGCTGCCTGCTCTATCTCCTTCTCCTCAGAATTGGGTTCCGTGGTAGTACTCATGGTTATGACTTATGATGAAGGCGTCTTGGCCAGTTGTAGTCTTTTTACTGTGCTGTCCTGGAGACAGTAGTATAACCTTTATTGTGTAAGGTAAAAAGACTGTGGTAGGCCACAATTGCCTCGAACTACAAACAACGATCAGCAAACATGGCTGACGAGACTTTCCTAACAAGGGCAATAACTCCAACAAATGAAAAGAAAGATAACTCTTAAAAAACAAAGGCAACACACTCCATGACAAAAAGAATACAGCCATGTTTTTGCATTTATACTGGAAACTGTAATTGCTTCCCACAACTAACATGCGTATGTCCGCTACTGTCCTTTTTAAGTCTATTTAATGATAGGTTTGACTTCTTTCTCATTTCGGGGTCTGAAAAAGAAAAACGTTCATTTTTTTTAAATCGACCGTGGAACTAATCTTTACTATTTCGTATCGTGGTTACCAATCATATTAAACAAACTAACTTTGTACGTGTTTTTCATATCATGCATTCAAATTCTAAGTATATTGAGCATCTCCACTCCAAAGAGGGTAAAGTATGTGTACTTTTCACGTTATTAAACACCTTGAATTTGATTGAATTGGAAATAAATTGTCATTCGGGTTATGATCGTGGATACTATCCCGTGAAATGTTGATCGAGCTGGAGATTGTGCACGAATGTTCTAGCAGTACGCACAAAACTACGATATTCTGTGAATAACAAAGTATCCATTGCTGAAATTATTACACTTTGGTGAATGTAAAACGATTAAAAACATACAGGAAAGTGTTACTTACCGTTCATATTTTCCCTCAGGTGCAACTCAAAATCGCCATTTTTTCGTGGAATTGATCATACGCGTATCACGTGGTCCGCCACCGTGCATAGGGGAGGATAACTGATGATATGTTGAGAGAAAATACTCTAGTATAACCAGTGTGAATTTGAAACAGAAATATTGCTTTTGTCAATTTATTTTTGTCAATTTACAACCAGAACGAACTTTCTTAACACCCTTTAGTTAACATTTAGTCTAATAAGTATTAAGAAGTAAGGTTTGGATCTTGCACCAGTATTTATAACAAACAATTAATAAAATTTTAACGATTTCTTTAATATTTAGTTTTCAGGTACACCACAAAGCCAAAATTTATTTGTTCCTTTTCGAGTGGAAATAACCACCCCGGTGTCTGTACAGGTGCATTTGTTGGAGCCATCGACACACTTAATGCTGTCACCTTTGTCGAAGATTATACCTCCGTTAGTGCAGGTATCTGTGTGAAGAAAAGATGATCATGGCAGCACTTAAAACAACTTTCTGTAATTGTTGATCAGACAATTAATTCCTGCATTTCAAGGATAAATAATTTCGGGGTCAGGGTTGAATCATTTTTCTTTACATTGTAATTTTGCTGGACCTCGTACTAAATAAAATATTGTGTGTTTACCTGATAATTTTGCAAAGTAAATTGGGTGGATATAGCAAAGTTTTCCTAAACATTATTGTACCCCGTAAAATTAATAAACTATGGTTCTTAACTACCGAAGACACTTTAGTTTTGCCAAGTTCAACATTGTTTAACAGAGGTTATTAATTTCAAAACACATTTGGATCATCATGAAGCTCGAGGATCTTTAAGACCGAATTATTTTTCCTAACTATTTTTACTTTCTTTTCAAACTTGATATACAAAGCATATCTTGGTGGTGCAATATTATAATCACTACGTTGGAAAATATTTAAGGAGTATGTACAATGTACCTGGACAGATTGGACAGGATGACCCTTCCTGGGCCAGCTGCTGCTCCTCGGGACAGTCCGGATCAGCGCATGTCCAGGATTTACAGTAGAATTTGCCGTCTTCGAAGTCCTTTATGCAGTAGGTGTTCTCGGTCGGAATGTTGGCCTCATCGCTGTACACGTCACAATCGTGGAACTTCTCGGACGCACCAACTTAAGAAACGATTTAATATCATTTTAGTTGATTTTAATCTTTGAAATTCATTCAAGATCAACAGAAATTTTGCCAATTTTTTTTTGTAATCTGATACATGTAATTAGCACTTACTCATGCCGATAATGACTGAACAGCTGAGGAAAAACGTCACTAAAATCGTCATTTTCTGAAACATAGATACCAGCATAAAACGTTATATGATCTAATAAACTTGCCCGAAGTCCCTCTAATGTAAAAACATATTTTCATATATTCTCGCATATCTATATGAATTAAAACATGTTCAAAGTTATAACCAGAATTCTCCTCTCCCTTTTGAAAGAAAAACAACAATTCTTAAAAAAGTCAAATTGTCACTTACCAACGGAAGTTAACTTGTCTGTGGTAGACTGCAAGAGAATCCCGTTTTTATATAAAAATGGTTTGTTTTTTAGTTTTGTTTTTTTTTTTGATTGGGATTTTTTGTAGCACGTGGTATCACCGGACAATGATATTAAAGTAAGTACCTCAATATGATGTTAATTGCAATTCAAAGAGGTCAATTGCTCAGATTTTGCTCCAATGAGGATCCACAAATTACGGCAGTATTTGAGTCAAACCAAAACGGCCTTTATGCATACACTATTTTTCCGAAAACGTCGAGTGATCGCAAGTTCAACTCTTCATATCAAGCTGTTATTGCGACGTAATTTCTTTTGTTTCTCTAAATTACGTTTAATTTAATCGGCAATCTCAGTATAATGTCCACTTAACAGGACACCAGCCATATGTTGCAATAGTGATAAAATTATGGCACAGCTGTACACCTGCTAATATTAAAGGATAAAATTTCGATTCAGTATATCCTGTAGCCAAGTACTTGAACATATGTTGCAGATGGTCAATAAATACTATTATAATACTCTTCGCGTGCAGTGATTCTCCCAAAACTCAAATTTACTGACAGAGAATAACAGAATAATGGTAGAGTTCCTACCGCATACGCCAATAAAAATCATATTTTAAATATTTAACCAATTCAATGGGTTAAAAATCAATTATGTTTTGTTCAATATATATCGTTTGGCACAAATTTTGAAAGGAAATGTGATTTTTCTGGGGAAATGAATCTTCATATTTCCCTCACAATTATGCAATAAATTGTTTATTATACCGATCGACAGGTGGTAATTTAGAATACATCGGGTTTTAATCATTTTTCAATTATAGTAACGCAGTGACATAATTATTAGTTACCGGTTTCTTTCTATGTCAGTTTTCTCACATAAAAAGAATTTAAAACGATTTTTAATAGAATTAATCATTTAATTACACCGTATGCTCATCTTCAAAATTTTTCAAAAGCATGGAATGCAAATTCGAGGGGTGGGATATGGTGAAAAATATGACGATGACATGGAAATGTGAAGTTTTATTGCCCTGGCACATGATTGTCTCGAACCAATCAGATGTCGCGTTATATTGAATAATCATATTGAGATATAATAATAGGCATTTTACCCGCCTCGTTCGCTCACCTTTTTTATCTGCCTATTTTCCCGTTAAACATTCAACACTTCAAAATAAACACAATTTAACAAACTTTTATTATATAGACATGAAGGGGGAAACTTTTGCAAATTATGAAAAATAATAAGGCAAAAAATAACAAAGGGTTAAGGAACTGTTACATGTAGCAGTTATAACAAACAGAAATATAGTTTAAAATATTACAATATGAATGTGAAAATAATTTGGGTATTAACAACACTTAATTACATTTACTATAAAAGTGATAAATACTGAGTTTTGCTAATGCTTTACTGAAACGTTATACAGGAAATTTTTGAAAATTTCTATGTATGACTGGAGTATATATATAGAAGAAAGAAAGGAACGGACTAAATGTTCATCCTCCAGAATCAATACATCAGCACTGCAGAGATAAGAGCTATTGTATTTGAGTTACTAAGGGTCTTATTTGCATTTTTTCAGGTGTTTCCCGTAGTCAATTCCATTTTGATACAATACATTTTCCATATTTTCGTTCCTCTCTGTTCCAAGGTTCCACATCGCATTGTCCTACCCCTAGCCCATCCTAGTTTAGCTGCAGAACTGTAGCTCTCCGGGAAAAAAAATATTGACAGACCAGAGAGCTACAGGGCCACCCATTGAAAAAATTGTATATTTATTGCGCAGAAAAACGTGCGCTAGTTTTTGACTGATTTATGTTATTTATACGCAAATTCTGTGAAAACAATTAGTACAATTAAATTCTTCATGCAATTTACTACTGATATCGTCTGTTCACTTGCCTCGGATAGTCTTTTAAACTCCATCACCAGTCCCGTAAATTCATGTGGTGCACTTTGTTTACATGTAAAAATGGCAACTCTCGATCTCAATGTAAATTCAACATACTTGATTTTCCGAGGTCGGTAGCGTGTTTCGATGAAAGTCTGAGGCAAATAAAGAGGCGATATCAGTAGTAAATTGCATGAAGAATTTAATGGTACTAATTGTTTTCACAGAATTTGCGTATAAATAACATAAATCAGTCGAAAACTAGTGCACGTTTTTCTGCGCAATAAATATACAATTTTTTCAATGGGTGGCCCTGTAGCTCTCCGGTCTGTCAATATTTTTTTTCCCAGAGAGCTACAGTTCTGCAGCTAATCCTAGTTTGGTACTCTTTCGTCATCGCTTGATATTGGTGGTGTCAAGTGTCTTAACACATGACATATGAACCCACTCTTACACACAAAGTACGGGAAACTGTTTGTCGATGCATTGTAAAGCATTTCCTCTAACTGCAATTTCGATCTTTAAAGTGTTCAGCTGGTCATTTTCCATTTTTACGATAAGAGCAATTTATATTTCCGCGGCCACCAGTTTAGTGCGATGTAATCTCCAGGCAAACTGTTACAATTAAATTGTTCTAATTTAGTCAATATATATGAGGAGCATCAAGCACACTTTACTGCACATTTAAATGTTTCGTTTTCATTGCTAAAATGTTTGGAAAATTGTTATTCTCCCGTTATCAATTAAGAGTTCTGATGTAAAGAAGCATAATAGTATATGCACATTCACTGCTTGTGTACTTACATCTATACGTAAAAATGGAAAATTATCGGGGCAAACAGGTCACTATAAATAGAACTTCAGTGTTTAGTCCCCCGTCAACGCAGCTAGACCGTTGGGGGGAAGGGCGAGGTTCGCGAGAGGGGGTAGGAGAGAGAGACTCCCGGGACCCACATCTGTGGAGGGGGTTCCCCTCCTCCTCATCCTGTCTCCACGTCTCGGTGAGGAATCTCTAAAATTTAAAAGATATAGAAAACTAAAGTATCAATTAAAATAAATATCTTAAATAATATAGGATTGGTGTCTCAGGCATTTGGTCTCATAAACACTTTTTTTTATAGAAATATATACATGTAGTTTGCAGCACTAAAATAATTATTTGAAGGGGAACTGATTCTCTATCCAAATGTTCTAGGGGCAAGTGACTGTGGTCGAGGTACATGTATGTAGGGAGAGGTGGGTAAACGCCTGCCACAGATCTTTAGTGAATGAATCAATTTTGCGTGTATCCAATTTGACAGATTTGTTTACCATGTACATATTACTATCAAGCGATCGTTTTCTGTTTTATTGTCTGCTTACTTCATTTTGCTAGTTTCATATAAAAAGAATCTGACGAAAATATACGGTTACTTAGTATATATGGTTATAAAGTTTAGACGAGGTGATTAGGAAATACATGTAGTGAGATACTACACATACACACATAGCTGTACCAAAGACGTTTAAGTTTTACATATTACATGAACTAACCATTACTGCAGGCCTCTTTTTCAGCAAAGCTAAGGCGCTTGCAGAGAGTACAACGGAAGGCTGAAAAGAGAGAGCAAACCATAGGACTGGTGCATTACAAATATTGCATATTATAATCCATAGGTACTTTCGCTTGTGTAAATATACAGAAAACTAGGACAACAAACTTATTAAAACTTTATCATTTGAGTGATACAAAATAAAATGAGACACTCTCGATTGCTTACTATTAAGCCTATACCGCACGTCTTGCCGATTTCCGTTACCAGCTGACAAGCTGTGTCTCTGAAATTAGATAAACGGGGTTTTTTTCACTCTCTTTGCTATTTTAAAGGAATAGAAAAGAAAGAATCGTAAGAATTCTTTGCAAAAAAAAATACTAGTACCTGGTTAAAAGTGGGGACAATTTGAAACCGAACATATTTTGATCAAAGTAATATCAAACAATTTCCAAATCGGAACAATGATTGTGACGTCACAACATGTCAGGCATTGTGACGTCATTGACAGGACCCGAGCATGAGTAGCGAACGGCAACTCTGTACATGAGATTGCCGAGAACGATACTCTACTTTTGTGTGTCTATATTATTCCTCTCCATATGTCCATGATTTTTTTTCCAAAGAAAAGCATTATTTTGATACATTTATTTAAAAGATTAGCATGATATCGCAATCGGCCATGCAACTTACATCCAATAGGCAACTAGTTTTGAACCGATTCTCCGATATATTGTTTAATGTTAAATTTTGTTCATGTTGCAGTTGTTGTTTCGGTAGGGATTGAGCGTACCGGTATATGCACATACGGTTAAATTTCATCTATACTACTATATTAAAATAATAGACTCGAATTTTTAGTCTTTAATACTGATAAATCGGAAGAATACTGTCTTTTGTTTTATATATTTTAAACATCATTGGTACTTGAAGATTACCAATTTGTTTTTTTTTTCTCAGTTAAGCTTCGCTAATTCATAATCAAAGAAAATTCTTCAAAAAAATCACGGAAATCAACTGAATTTTTTGAATTTTACAAACTTACGCTGCGCAATACATTCAAGCTAACAGGATCTTTAGTTTATGTTTCCACAATATTATATTTGCATGAATAAACTCCGAAATGATAATACAAATGCGGGAAAATTTTCATTGGGAATTTGCTATATATTCTGTTCATATATATTAATGATTTCTTATGAGAGAAAGTATAAAATACTGTATACAGAGTTATTTTCTCCCCGTTCTACACTTCCAAACACTTACATCCCGTCTTAAATTCGCCCAGACACGCATGTGTACTAAAGAGATAACTTGGAACATTGAATTCGCCCGGTTTTTTAATTCGCTCGCTGATAACGATGACGAAAGGGGCGAATACAAAACGGGGGCGAATATATTTCCCTGTATACAGTAACAATTATACATTTCAACTATGTACTTACTTTTGTCTTCGTGATGACAAAAATATTTGATTACATGCATAAAAAATACATATTTTATTTCTTAGGAGAGTGAAGATAGAATATGTTTTATCGTAAAATGAAAAATGTCCTACAGACCCAGTTTTACAATAGAATGCGTTCCGTGTATTGTCTCTGTAGCAAAGAAAATACGTGTACGTTGGTGAAAAAGTGTTGAATTCGATTCATTAATTTTCTTCAAAATCGTTCGCGGAGCGATTCTGCAATTTTCTGCTACATTACGGGTATATTGGGAGGCATTCCAACTGTTATGAGGGCCTTTTCCGAGACAAAGATTATTCAAACTAAAGAAAGTGTAGTGAAATTAATCGTATTATTGTAGGCTTATAGCTTTGTTATGTAAATGTCAATAATACGGTGTGTCGATGTACCTATTTCGTAAATGTCCGATATGCAATGTCAACTGGTGCACGCACGGGTCAAAGTCTAGTATTTATTAGTAATTGTACATTCTTCAATAATTTCCAGTATCTGGAAAACTCCAAATTTCCCTCTCTAGGAAAGTTGTGTACATGTAATAATGACAATTTCTTTAAATTATCATTATAACAGTCAGCATTAAAAGAACATAGAAAGACAATTGTGCAACTAGGACACATTGAATATATTTGCTAGATGCTCTCTCAATAACTGTTTGGAGACTTACTAAACTGCCAAAAATACAAAAACAAAAATAATCCAACCAGGGATAATCAGGAATGTTTATTCTCTCTCAAATCCATTCCAAGAATATATCGTATCAAATATAATTTGCAAGTAATTTAATAATAATTATACATTGAATTATATAATTAGGCCTTCTCTTTATATATCATTCAAACTCTTGATTTACCAAAATACATCAAGCTCTTTTGCTGACATGTGAGCTAAACATAATTATATGTGCATAGCAAGCCAATTCATGATAAAATCAAATTTAAAACAAAACACAATAATTATTGATAAAACCACGTCTAGCACATACATGTACAAGTACAACTACACAGTTTCCAAAAGAATAATTTTATCTATCTTGCAGATCATTTATCTTACAGAGATACACATCTCGTTTACCCGTTACCAGAGCAATACATTTCTCAAATGTCAGAGAAATACAAAGTCAGTTTGATATGGCATCACATCATTCATGTCTTTACATTTGATACACCCAATAAAGTCCCTGAATTTGTCAATGCAACTATCACTAGCTTTTTATGACATTCTAATAGGTTTGTGTATATGTAAGTACATGTACATTTTAAAATTAAAATTCTGAATCATATATACACTGTACTTGCATCCCTGTACTACATTTAATCAAGTGTTTAGGGACTGTTTAATAAATAAAAACAAATAGCTACTTTACAGCTTTTGAAAAAATCATGCTCAAGAGAGTTTTCCACAGAAGTTAAATGACGAACAATAACTGCTACATGGAACAATCTTATACAGTTGTACACAATGCAAAATACATATAGCACTTTTTAAACACTATAATAATAAAACAAATGTAAATATCTATGTAAATATTAATAAAAATACCTTTTTCACTATATAACAAAAAAAAAATCATTATATTACATGTTAATATATACATTACATTTATAACTTCTTAATCCATGAATTTGAGATTGGTAAAGACTGTCTTCATGTATAATTACATCTTGCTTAATGTGATGATTCATTCCACATCAATATTTAAGATACAGCCCTGCAAAATTTTAAACTTTTAAAAAAAATCACCGAAGATTATTAGTTTTTTTCGTGTGTCGCAAAATTTGCAAAAATGGGTGAAATGTGTAAGATTTTTAATTTGCGTCAGGTTTTTTTTTTTGCGGTTTGAAAAGTTTCATATAGAAAATAATACAGGATATGATTTCTGCGTACTCAATAATTTGCAATTTAAAAGTGATCATAAAAAAAGCGAAAATTGCTGGTTATACAATATTCATGCAGCACCTTTGGATGCTTTTTAATAAAAATTCACCAGAGCTTTGAAAGAACTGCAACTGAAATAAATGAAAGGGAAAATATCCAAGATAATTTCATCCACACATTATTAATTTTTACTTGGAAAAATTCACAAGAACTAAAACTGATTTCTAATTTATGTAACAAAGATTATAATAGTGAATGTTTACATCTTTTTTCCATTTGGAAGTCACTCAGAATACCTTGCATAATTTTTCAACGTTATCATCTGGGTTTGTTGCATTACAAAATCCCTGTAGACATTTCATTTTTTAGCCATGTATTGAAACCTGATAAACTAGAGGGGTCATTTCAAAGGAGAAATCTTGGAAATTATTCATACTTTTTAATGAACATCGTTAGAACCCTTTTTAGGTATTTACATATATTGAATATTTAAGCAAAATGTGAATCGAGGATATCTTGGGACAGAGTATAGAAAACAAAAAATATCAACCTCATATAAAAATATAGGCAGTGTTGGTTATAATAAAGACTAGAACTATAAATACCTGATACATATCATACTAGCGACTGTACAACAGTGAACAAAAGCTGATCCTTAAGCAGATACATTGTAAGTAGTGCAGTATTCTATGATCAAATTTTGGCTTTGCTCCAAACACATTCCCCAGCTATGTAGGTTGCCAAGACTACCAGGTCATCATTCAGCACAATGAAGTCTGCATCAGAGTCAAAGTTCAGGGTTCCCTTCTTGTCCGAGATTCCCAGAAGTTTGGCGGGGTGGAGTGAGGCAGCTTCCAGGGCCCTTACAGTACCACAGACTGTCAGAAAGAGAGAGAGACAGACCTCAATGAGAATTTTGCAATCAACTTTTATTTTGGACAAATTAGTTTCGTAAATGAATACAATGGTTCGTGAAGACAATATTTTTGTAAATTTAACTCTACGTTATACATAGTGAGACATTAATAGCCTAGTTTGTAAAGAAATAATTAAACATTGTGCAATTTTCTAGCACATTAATGAAAATTAGCTTACAGTATACATACATATGTAATTTGAAAAAAAAAACAAAGAGGGAAAAGATTCAAAATAAAATGTACATACGTGTTGATTTTCTGAGATGCTGAACACACATGTCCATGGTTGCTATACTGTAACCAAAAAAAAAAAATGCAAAAAGACACATAAATAAAAAAAATGGAACTTTTTATCCACAACATTCTATGTGAATTAATATGAAATATGCTATAATAACATTTAATTATTGCATTCATTTTATCAATAATTGATTTTGCTTTCTTTAGGGCTGGTAACAAAAAATGAAAAAATCATGATGTTTGAAAAACAAACTTTTTTTTAATAAGCCAAACTCTCTTAAGCTAGCCTATTAATAAATGTTAATAACAGGTGAATTGTGCAAACATGCGAGAGCTAAGTTATTCATACATCAGATATGTACAGGCTGTATGCAAAATGTACAGTGCCCAACCAGGACAAAAACACTACGGGAAAATGACAAATTGTACTGTTTTCTAATCTATATACTACATTCAGAATCTGCCATTTTTCTTAAACTCTTGCTCTAGCGTCACCAGAAATTGACATTTCCATTCAACATGTGTCTAACGCATTATACTTGATTACTGTACACAAAACGTACTATGTAAAGGTGTGAACGGTGTTTGACGATAATTTCTGTATCATTAAATCGTATCAAACCTTTTGCTTTTTCATGATCAAAACTTGTAATTTTTTCATCACCTGAGAGAAATGTCCAGGAGAAAGGCATGAATCAGAACCATCTGACTAAGACAAAGACAGGTGTCTTACTAAATAAGTTTAACCCATGTGGGTTTAATACTGATTTCCCTTTGGTAAGAGACAATGATTATGAACCTCCAAATGAAATTCTTAAGTCTGCAAAAATTGCCTGTAACTTGTAATATAACTTACATTCTTTAATGTACAGCAATACCATGAACTGTATCTTTTTTGTGTCAATATTTTGCAATTGTACAGTTTTTGTACAGTTTTTTCACTAAAATTCCTTTTTTTTCCACAGGTTTCGTACATTTTGGGAGCTAGAAACTTATCACTTGTACGTAAGTTATTAAATGACCATTGACCAATCCCCCACTATACACAAACCTTCCACAAAGTGTCTGTGTTCCCTTGATGACTGCTCGGTTACCCTTGATCTCCATTGTCTGCGACCCAAATCTGTGTTCTCCCTCAGGAAGTCCAGCGCCTGCTATTGCATCCGTCACAAGCACCATTCCTTTTGGGTCAACCCTTATAAAAGTAATAAACAGATAATGTAAATGAATGAAAATGAACTTTATTTATTTTACAACGATTGATAAACAAGTTCTACAACTTATATTAATATTTCTCATTGGCACGAATGTTAGCGCGAGGGGGTCATTGTTGTGGGAAGAAGCTGGAGTACCCGGAGAGAACCCATGTGTCCAAGCGGGCGACCACCATACCCTATCACATACAACCACTGTCGATCACTTGGATCGAACTCGGGTCGTAGCGGTGAAAAGTTAGTGCATTGTCCACTACGCTACTTGGACACCTTAAACAGATATTTTTAACTATCGGTTATTTGGTACTTGCTTGAAGCTTTGTGCTTGTATTGAACATTTATTATTTCTAAAAATAAAATGAAGAAAAATAAAAAAGACAATAAGAACTGATTAAAAGAAACAGACATCACACGTGCAATTATAACTCTGTTTAAAATATGCATGTGTGAAGTATAATAGAGACAAGCATTGTTGGGGATAATGACCTGTGTGCAATCCTAAGAGCCGCTGGATGGGTGTGGATTCCGTCTGAAATGACACCATAGTACGGGACATCTGTTGGAACTTTTTTACTGGTTAACAACCCGATCAGACCCGGATCACGATGGTGGAACTACATGTAAATAGTGTTGACAATTTAGAACAGCACGAACATTGTGTATAACACTGAACAGTGATAAATGTTAAATAAAAAGTGTTTTGACTGGTAACATGATTTAATCAAAATTACAGTTGAACTTCGATATCTCAAATGTTGATATCTCGAATACAACAGATATGTTTAAGTGATTTGTAAGTCCCAACAACTTATTGTTTAAGTATTTCACCCTCAATATCTCAATTACTCGGATATCTTGAAGATTTTAAACAGTCCCATCTAGTTCGAGAAAACAAAGTTTGACTATATCATGTATATATCTCTCAGTATAGTTACTGGTAGAATATTTTAATAAAAATGACTCATACTTAGTAGTAGCAAAGTGATTACAAAAGAAATGACATCTATATACATGTACTTACTGGTAACATAGCATTAAATAAATGTGTTATGAACGTTGCTCCCTGAAGTACTGCTTCCTCTCCTTGTATCAAATTTGCTACGGAGTGACCTGAAATTATGAAATTGAATGAACTCTGATTCAAAGGGTATTACAACCTTGTAAACTTTGTGTCAACAAATTTACAGATCCTAGAATTGTTGGTGACAGAAATTATACATTTATTGATGGGCTTTTATTCAGCAAATAAGAGATACCCGGTACTCAATAAATCGACTATCATATACATGTACACTTAATATTCAAAAACTTTTTTTTTCAAATATGGAAAATCCTATTGTATATCTTTGAAAAAGATTAACCAGGAACCTTTAACATTGTTGACCTTTAACCCTTTAATTCCTGGATATTTTCATTTGTCTGCTTTATTTAGGAATAAATGTAAGAAATGTTAACTTTGAACTATTTATAAATTTAAAGTATTCTTACACACCCACAGAAACTTTAATCCCTCTTTTGACCAATTCTTTGATAACTTCCCCTGATTTGGCCAACTCAGGTGCCAGTGTAACTATGGCAACATTAGTCAGATCTTCTCCATAGATTTTGGTTAGATCGACCATGCCATTGTCAAATGTCTGAATCAAGTTCACATCGTGAGCTCCTTTCTTTTCCTTACTTATAAATGGACCTTCTAGATGCAAACCTATATGGAAAACATAATAAACAAATCATGACTGCCACACAAATAATAATTCATATGTATAGAAGTAGATAAGGGGGACCCAGGGGAGTAAGGATTAGGCCTCTAAATTTAATGTATTTAACTGTAAGTACCAGTATCATAAAACCTGTTCTGCATCACTATTTAAGATTTCAATCTTTCAAACAGAATGAAAAGTTGTGAAAAGCAAACTACCCAGAACACCAGCCCCTTCTTTACTTCCGTTCTTCTTCTTTACTCTGGAAACTATCTGAAGAACAATTTAACATACCTGTAATCAAAAACTTGCCAGCATTTTACATTAATCTAAAAACCTAACCTTAATTACTGTAAACCGACTATTATTCGTAACAACTTAATTTTACAAATTACCTGAGATAAACTGTTTGCTGCGCGACTTCCATGCCCTTGCCTTGTCTACACTTATTTTTATATTACAACTATATGGCAAATACTGGTATGCAGCGAGAAATATTCACAACAATGTGGCTCTAGCCAATCTCGCAAAAATCAATAAAAGCAAATAAAAGTTGATTTACAGTATTTCATCAATAGGCTATATATCGGAATGCAAATATATTTTAAAAATGTAGTACCGTCCGCGTAGTGAATCTTATATGTACCTGTTTGTAGGTGCTTTCACTGGAGGTGACAATGGTGGGACAGAAGGAAGTCACCCCATGCTCCAGTATGCCTTTTGCAACTTTGGCCACTCCCTCTTCAATGTTATCTGTATTTACTGAAAAATCTACACCTAATGCCCCTGCAACAAATAATCTTAAAATCTTTACATACAGATCCATATGCAAGCATTAAATAAGGATACTAATTTTAGGTTGGTGAAAATAAATAATAAACATTATGCACAAGATACATTTGCACTAGAATTTGATTACCATTGATTTGAACATCTATGAATCCAGGACACAAAATAGCACCATCACAATCCACAGTCACATCTGCTGTGACTTTTTCTGAGAAGAAAATATACTCAGGGTTGACAATAATGCCATCCCTCACCCACAGATCATCCTCGATTAGGTCACCATCTCGGATTAGACGACAGTTCATGTACTTGAAGAGTTTGCCTGAATTGTTCATTTTTCCCTAGAGAAAAGAAAGAACCAAACTAAATAAAAGCTTAATTCATGTCATTATGTTATCTTTAACCTAAGGCTACATGAAATTTTATATTGTCTCTGACTATACTCTGTCCCGAGTTTTTGCTTCCACCACTTTTTGCTTGATATTTCAATAATAGTAAAAACCTTTGTGCTCAAACTACGTTCATCCACTAATATGAAATATGTCCAGATTATTTGTTTTGAAACGCCCCCTCTACCGCTTCAGGTTTCAATACACATCCAAAAATTGAAAGTCTATGGAGATTTTGCATTGCATCAGCCATTAATAAGCCCAGATGATAATGTTAAAAAATTGCGCAATGTATTCCGAATGGAGAAAAGATATAAACATTTCCCATTACAAATCTCTGTAAGAAAATTGTTTTCATTCCTGTGAAATTTTATAAGTGATAATTGTTTAATGAAGATATCTTGGATATATTCCCTTTCCTCGATTTCAATTGTATTTCTTTCACAGGTATGTGTATTTTTATTAAAAATCATCAAAAAGTGATGGAAGCAATAACTTGAGACATACTATAGACTGATGTTCCTTAAATAGATAAAAAAAAGTAATATGAATGAAGTCTGTGTTCTGAAAATTGATGGTAAAAATCATAGACCCCAATATCTTCAATTACCATAACAAATGTTTACAAAAAATGTTTTTTTCTACAGAAATCAAAAACACTTTATATAAGGTTTGTTAAACTTAAAATCTAGACTAATTAACATATGTCAGGTCATCAAAGCCCATGATAGCTTGGCTTGCATCAAAATTGCCTTCAGCATGTTCATTGAACTTTACCAATTTGACATATTTCTGATGTTTTCTTGCCATATATGACATGAAACACATATCTACATGTAAAAATAAAATGATCGACTCATCAAAAAGATTGCTTGTTTACAAAAATCATGAATACACTTTTAATAAGCCTCTATGTTTATGCAGTGTATCATTAAACACCCCCCCCCCCCCCCCGAAAGCATATATTTGTACATGTTATGTATAACATATTATGAATGATATGAACCAGCTGATATTATCTACATTACTAAAGATTATTATCAGCTCAGTTGTTATCAAAGTTTAATATCAGGTTAAAAACAGTAACCCGGTCCATAATCTCTTTTTCTGTTTAGATTAGTAGGGTATTCCTTAGCCAATAAGAGATGCTAAAATATCAAAGAGATAAAAGGGTCATTTTGGACATGCACAAACCTCTCTTCATATATGTTCAAGACTTTTTGTCACATAAATTTTTAGGAGGTCCAGCTGATCGCAGACTTTCGTAGTTCACGCGTACTATAACTCATTCGGACATTATATAAGGGATTTTTGTGATGTTAGGCAATAAATAGAAAACAAGACAAGTGAATTTAAGCATAGTCTAATATATATTGTATATGTTTATTTCAGGTTTCTATAAAATTGGTCGATTCCTAAAATTTTGGATTGTTTCCAATAAACAGAAAGTGAAAGTGAAAGTACACTTGTTATGACAGAATGCCGAAGTCGCCAAAGTCACAGGTGCCCAATACTTTGAGGCAAAAGCTCGGGAAAGGTTTATGGTTACCAGTGTTTGTTGCAGTCGGATTCATTGCGTTTAATCGTATATTGGCAAATAAGTATGTATTCACTTAATTGTGTAGAGTTTTTGTTTGGAAACACGTATATGTGAATGCTTTAGCTATGTACACTGATATATTATACCATGCTATTCTATACTGTGCTACAGTACATGTATGTCATACTTTGTACTTGTAGACTAGGGATTTTCAATGCTTTTTGTGATTATCTTTACATTGGGCTGTTATTATAAACTCAAAGTCTTAACCCATGTTTGTACATCTCTCTCTCTCTCTCTCTCTCTCTCTCTCTCTCTCTCTCTCTCTCTCTCTCTCAGTACTGTGGAATCATTAAAGAATCGTGGGGGCCAATTTTCGTGGATTGCTTAAGCAGAAGGGTGTTGTTTACTCAGGGTTTGAGATCTCAAATTCGGATTGTTATAAAGTTTAATATAATCAGTAAAATTTGTTCTAAACATAAAAAGTATTTAAGAAATGAATTATTATTGGCAAATCATTCGATATTTTTTCTTTATTATGGAATTAGGCTCAAACAAAAATTGACTATTAGCCAAACAGAGGAAATTCGGACTAAATTTTGAAGATTTTGTTTTTAGCTAAAAAAGTTTTGGCAGTACTCTAATATTAAAAGATAGGATATATATTTTAGCATATGTAATTTTGCATATTTTCTGTTGGTTTTACCTCACTTATTCATTAAAATAATCTTTTGGCACGAATTGAAATAATATTGAAAAATGCTTAAGAATGATAAAAGACACCATATCTTGATCATTGACCTTATATAAATTTTATGCAAACAGAATAAGGTTAATATAAGTAGTGTAATACCATATATGTTTTTGTATTATCATCATTTAATTTTTTGTCAAATTGGATTAAAAATGGGTAGGGATTTGAAAACTGATAGAGGAAATTCGGACTGGAATATTTTCTAAAATTGTTTTAGAAATATTAATACTTTGTGCTTATTTAGTGCCACTACCATTCATAAACTGTATTTTATTTTTTAAAGTGTTTTATTATTTGTAGTATTTTTACAATTAAGAAAATCTCAATCGTAGTGTAAAATTTCATGGGATTTTTCTTGATTTTACAAAAAATACGCAATGGCCATTAACTCAAAAAGTAGGTCATTGACCTACTTTTCTGAAAGTGAAAAATAAAACTAAAAGCAAAGGTCTATAACACACAATAGATGGTTTTTCATTATCATCAGTGGATTTTTTTTTATTTTGAGTAAACGTCATCCATAAATTTTACAGGTTCGTGGAGACGTAATTACATTTATTATCTTATACCTTGAAACGGAAATATGATTTTATAACACTCATTTATAAATTCGTGGAGGAAGTTAAATCGTGGATGAGCGGTACATGTACCCACAAATTTTACGAAAACTGAGCCACCCCGAAATCTAATGATTCCACAGTATTTGAAACCCACACATTACTTTATATACAAGCACCTGAATTCTTCATTTTTGATTAATAGATACAGCATATTCATTTATAGACGGATGGGATTTTTTCCAAGCTTTATTTTGCGACTTGTTGATAAAACTTAAAATATTCGGATGCCTGTAATTAATGAGCTACATATTGTTGCAAACTCATTTAATCAAAATTAAAGAGAGAGATTGTATGTACTTCTCCCATATATAGAGATGACCCCGTTTCCTCGGCCATTTGTTTGATTAAGCTGGTTTGCTGGGACTCGCTGTACATTTCCTCACCCACATCTCGGAAACTATTGGTCTCTTCTGAGGGCAGATGAGATGGAGAGAAAGAATTTGTTTTCTGATAATGCCTGAATAGCGACATAGCAGCATTTTTAATGTCTTTCTCCTCCAAACTCTTTTCTTCTACATGGGCCAATTCTGACTTGACCAACACAACTGGGCTCACATTAGATTTTCGACACTGTTTTCTGAGACGCACTCGGAGTTGTCTTGCTTCTGCCTTTTTAAAACTAGGTTCTGTTTTGCAGCTGTGCTGATTTCTAACCTTCACGATAGAATCGCCCTCTTCGTCTGTTATGACCGTTTTCTTGCAGTTCTTGGACACACTACACGTGTAGACGACGTTACCGTTTTTGAGAACATTGGTTTTGCGGTAGACGTATCCATCAACAATGATAGCCTTGTTTCCTCTATTGGTTTCTGTATGCTGTATCTCCATGGAGTATATATAATATTTCGATGTAACCATACACACCTAAGATCTTGGATGCCAAAACTCTTTCACATCAAAAACAGTAGAATGTGGCCGACAAATGAAAAATAATGGCCTTTTCTCTAGTCTTTCCCGGATATAAAAATAACGTTTTCCAGGAACGAGCATGTAATATGAAGGCCAACACACTTCATTTTCCGCGAATTGACACTTGCTTTCCTCTGTAAAATGAATCACGTGTTTTATTTCCGTGATTTTATGTGACCTGTTTCCGCCAAATAATGCTCTGATACAATGATGTGTTGGTACAGTAGAAACTGTTACTGTTTTATTTAACTACTATGTGTAATAGAAAAAAAACTCCCAAGATTAATGTTTTCCTAGAATTACAAAAGCTGGCATTGTAAAAAGCAAATTCAGCTACATGTAAATCGGTCTCAAATTCGTTTAAAACTTCCTATTTTAATAACATCTGGCAAAGTCGCAGGAACCAGACG
Organism: Magallana angulata; assembly: GCF_025612915.1. NCBI lineage: Eukaryota > Metazoa > Mollusca > Bivalvia > Ostreida > Ostreidae > Magallana > Magallana angulata. The sequence continues at coordinate 27,432,734 of NC_069117.1, read as the reverse complement.
TTATATAGTTTTCTTTATAAAAAAATATATATATCCCCTACGTATAAATACACGTAATATTAAGTAAAAGGGTATATATTTTTTTACCTTGCCACAGTATATTGTCCAATAATTAATGCTGGTACACACACATGTAGCAAGTCAACTTATCTTGCCTGTTCTATATCCTATCGCTTATCTAGTATAAAGTAACGTTGCTGGTACTGTACATGTACATACGGTCGCGCCTGCTAATTAATATCCACATACAGTGCCATCTATTTTAATATTCTTAAGACATATACATGTATGTACATATGATAACACTGACATACTACATACAGTATTTGATTACCGCGTCCAATTCCCATCTTGAAAAGATTTGAACAAATCATACTCTCCAGTATTTCAATTGGCAGGTGTCCTTACGTGACGAAGATAATGTTTGATTATATATTTATTACCGCAAACAATTGTACTTATGAAACCATGAAATGGAATCTAAATCTTATTCTATGCATGTGTCCATAATTGTTATCACCCTGTTAAAACATGCTATATGTGCATATTCTGACTCCGATTAATCCAAAGTGCATTGCGGGAGGCCGTTGTATTTCGGTAAACTATATAGAAGCATAACCTTCGGAGTGAACGATTTTCATCCTATTATGAAATCCATTTTCAAAACGAAATATTGCAGTTTAATACATTATCAGAATATGTGGTTACTAAAGAGATTCTTTGGTATTTTCTGTTTTCAGGGATACTTTTTTCCGAACACCATTTGCAGAATTATATGAGGAGAGATCCAAAATTGATGAAGAAGCAAGCAGACAGTACAAGGAAATGCAAATCGAGAGAATAAAAAAACAAGTGATTGAGGAGAAACTGAAAGAAAAACGCGACTGATATTATTGACAGCATAAGATTATTTAGTATACATGTCGATGTTTTTGTGCAAGATTTGTGAAAGTATTCGGAGTATTTAGGTGTTTAAACCAAGCGAGGATGCTGCTCGAAAGTTGTTTATTGAATGCATTGTTATAGAAAGGACGATCGAATTGCGCAGAATTCGCACTTTCTACGAGGAACTCTAGTGTTTCAGTTAGTTGGTGTTTTATATTTGAATACATTGCGTAATTAAAGACTTTCACATACTTTCTCAAAACGTTTATTATATGTGTATGCCGATGTGAATGCAAAAAAATCAAAACCGTTTAAATTATATAAGATACGGTTGAACATATTTGCACGGAACTTCCATTCAGGTTTTTGTGACCGCGTAGATTTACGGTGCTAGGGTATTCTTCTGGATCTGTATATCCGCCCTGTGCAGTACGGACGGGGTGAGGGAATGTTGGCGTCGAGGGTATAAGGTATAAGGTTGTGGCGCGCTGTGGGCCGTAAAGTAAAAACGAAGGGTAGGTTTGACGTATTCCCGAAGGTCCACCAGTATACAGTTCCAGAGAAATAAACCAAGTGATGAAAGATTCCGTATTTATTGGACGAGATTCAACGATGGCAACATTATAACAATTTAACAGACAGACATTTTACAAACAAGTCGGATATGGCCAGTAGTGGCCTCCGGACTCAAGACTCTGGGTGAGTCGGACGTGGCCGAGGCTGGCCACCGTATTCCAGACTGTCGATTGACAATTGTACAAAACTATATAAAGGAATCTGAACAATGACTATAAATTGACAGGTGATGACATAAGTAAGCTGAGTGAAATATTGACAGTTATCAAATAATTAAATAAACTCAATGAGTCTTTGATGTCCAAGACATGAAAAACTAATAATTGCACAATGTTGTTTTAAGAGATTAGCAGTTCTTGAGACATGGCACTCTGTCTCTTTGAAATCACATTTAAGAGTCCGAAAAGTGTCAATCACTAAATAAATAAGTAACTTTGTAAGAAATAAACTGAGAAAATATTACGAAACAGATGTTGAATTTTAAAAGCAAAGTCCAAAATAAAGTTATAATTAAACAGTGAATTTTGCACGGTGATATTTTGATGCGTACACGTCGCGTGAAAGTCAAAATCGGGCATCGGATGGAAGTTCTATAATATAATTATAGTTTGGTTAGCAATGACAGTACTATTGTATTGTTTATTGGTCGACATATGTACAGCTCTTAGACATATACAATTGATAAACATATGTTACAATACATATAAACGGATCACTTGAAAAGGCAAGTTTATACAGGAAGTTCTGATCACAAAAGCATTCTTAATATATTTACCTAAATTGCACAAATCCTTTACATTTTGTGTTGATAATAGTAGAATTCATGCATTTAAAGACAGAGGGTTCGATATAATAAAACTTCTAAAGTACATAAAGGACATGAACGTCTTTCTGATGGAACATTGTTATATCTACGAGGGTCAATCAAAAAATACGAAGACAATGTGGCTCTATATTAATATTTTTCATGAAAGTCATATTTAACAAATTAATCTGTGCACCAACACTCATGTTATTGATATGCGAAGTTTTAGTCCATTTGATGAAACGGTATATTTGTTACCCCTTTTTAAAAACAACATGTTTTGTCACCACGGCGCACGGTAACGTTCAAAACATGACGTCAATATTAAACACACACAGTTTATAGATAAACCCCATCTTTATATCACGCTTAGTCTCTTGTGCCTTTCTTCTTACAATTTAAAATTGCACTGGACCACTTAACATCTTATTTGCACACATTTGTTCGAGAATCATAAGTTAGTTCTTCAAAGTTTTCATTTTCTAACCGTCTATCTCTTGGTTTACTGTAACGATAACCATGAACGTCGGTTGACGTTACTTTATTTTTTGACCAAATATTTACAAATATTCTACTCTCTTGCGGACAGTTTGATATTCAAAATACAATTACCACCACCCCCACAGAATTTATTACAGTGAAACACAAACTTGCAAATAATTGTTGACTTATTTTTTGCACCATTGAACATTTTTACAGCTTGAGTCGGCTTTTTCCTGGGTTAAATCCATTTTGTTTGTACCTCTCGTTGCGCCGTGACGTCCGGCGACGTCGATGATTTTAGTAAATTCTAAAGAGGACTATCTATCTTTAGTTAATAATATCTGTTCGACAAAACAATATATCGCGTCATTATTTGGAACATAGAATACCAAGACAAAACTTAATTTGAGATTTCAATATTATTTGGGTTTAAGCCCAATTTATAGAGATATTACTTTCAACATTATATGGTTTATTGTTGACCTAACACAAATTTTGACCGTGCGCCGTGACCTCGTTTTTGCAGGATTAGATTCTAAATAATTCTTAGCAATAAAGGAATTTATTAACTTTTTTTCTTTCAAATTGTTTGAAACTATTGTTAAATTATGTCTACCAAATTTAGTATTGATATGACGTTAAGTAACATAGCTATGACAAAAGTCTTCGTATTTTTTGATTGACCCTCGTACCAAATTCGACGGTAAGACAATGAGACGATAATCTCAATGTATATATAAGTTTCTTACATTGTAAAGGAATTCTTTTTGTTACATATGACTGCAAGGTACAATGATCAACTAAATACTTATAGATTGTACATATGGAAGAGGCATTTGGAAGAGATGTTTATATCAGCTAGTAGAGAGCGTTTAAAATTACCAAAAAAATACGTTCCTTGGCGACTGTTAAAATAATTTCTGGCACTTCAAATAATTGATTTTCCCATAGGTTCATTAGCCCAAAATATGACAACTTGTTCTTGATCTCCGCAGCCCAGTTTTTACATTTGTTTTTACTTAAAGTTTCATTATACATATTAACATAACATAAATTCAAAGTGCAATTTTTTGATGATAAACGTTTCATACAGTATCTTAAAATACGTAGTTTTCTGACACATTGCAGAGGCGTTCTGCCCAGTTCACAATAAATAACTGCATTTAGATGTGCCCCATTAACATTAAGTATGTTTTTACTATAATTAAGATGAATTTTTTCTATATCTGGGGCAGAATGAAAGCCCCTGACTTCACAACCGTAGTAAGCAATGCTTCCTACATAAACTATGTGTCAAAAAGGGGCAAAAGCGTAGTAAAATTAAGACTAGTACATTGTGATCTTTCAAAGTCAAGGGTTATTTTTTAATTTATCTGTATCGTTGAACTCTTATACATGTCGAGGGTTTCTGATCCGCTCCGCCGTAAAAGTTGAGACCGTTTCTCGCTTGTTTCGCTCTTCATCCTTCCACAGGGGCTCGGTTGTCGGATAGTGCTCCTCTTCCTCTTACGATCCTTCAGTAGAACAAGATTATTACAACACATGCGCGGATCTAGAAGATTTTTTCCGGGGGGGGGGGGGGTGTTCCGACGGTTATTTCAGTTTGCCGGGTGGGGGTGTTTGAGGTATATTTTGGGTACTTGAAATTCGAATTTACAGGAGGGAGGGGGGGGGGGGGTGACCCCCCTGACCCCGTCTAGATCCGCGCATGCAACAATCAATCCATGAATGCGTTTTGGAGATACATGTATTTTTTCCACATGCGTCAAAAACACCTGTTTTCCCCGAAAGTGTTAAAATCATACATGCACCTGTGCTGCTATTTTTTTTCCCAAAATACTTTTTGAACGAACGAGGAAGTATAATTTTTTATAAATGCCCCCGTTCCTTCCTCCTTTTTTTTTCTATGACCAAGGAAAAATTGAAACCTTTTCCACCGTAAGCAAACGAGTGTATAAAATGTTATCAATTAATCAAGGAAATCAAAGACTGCAGTATATATACGCAATTGAAGTAAAGCAAGTCCCCAGAGTAGTTACATATGTTATATATGATTTAATAATTGAAAAAAAGCTAGTCGGTTAGCATTATACCGAAGTGTATCGTTTTCACTGTATATTTATTTTATAAAGGAGTGAGGTTTATATACAATGAGGTTTAAATGGAAAAAAAAATCAATTTGAGAGAGGGAGTCTCCTCCCAAAAATATCAAAGAAGGTTTAAAAATTATTGTTGCTTTAGTGATAATTAAGTTGTTACTTTTAAATCATATAACAATTAAATTTCATGAATAAACGTGTACACAAAGGGACATGTATAATTTAAAAAAAAACACATTATGAACCAAAATAATGATAAGTTTGTATGACTATGAAAAAAAGAACATGCAGAGACTATATTTCGTTCACCAGGTTCATGGAATAATGAGGTTTCCCATGCCGTAACAATTCGTTTGTTTTTGGTTGAATTGATGTTTAAAGATATTTTTAAATACAATCGTCAAACTATTAAAATAGTTGCTGCTTCCACGTTCAGCACTACATGTACGTAGTTCTCACCCTAAAGCAGTCTTGCATTTATAATGCATGCATCTACTAAGTCAAGCGTCCAAAATTGGATATCTGAGCCAACAAAAAATGTTCTTAGTGCTCGAAAAAAGTTAACAAATTTACAGAATTTTACCTCGGGGCACGTGCCCATGATAATTTTTAACCCATCTGCTAACCCATATGGGGCCCCTTCCCTCCTAGACACAAATTCATAACAATTCGCTTTCTCGCCGTGGTGCTGGTAAGTGGATAAGTGCTGAGCCCGTCTAAAGGTCGCGGTGTGGAAAGAAGTTTAAGGTAAGATTATCGGTAATATGCTTTGAATGTCGAGTAAACATTCTTACTGTGATTCGTTCTTTGATTAATATCCTGTGTTATCGTATGAAGCTACTGTAGGTTGAATTAAAAATGCAAACGATGCATCGCATTCTAGCTTTCTTCGACCTAGCTGCAGATCTGTAGCTCTCTGGTTGAAAAAATTCGGATAGACCATCAACATAGGCGCGGATCATGTGTATCTTAATTGTATGTACAATATGAGATTTTACAGTGCTCGTTTTGATGTTTTGAATGTATGTATATGATTATTTAAGAATAGTGATAACTGACGCATGATCGGATGATAAACGGAAGTTAAAAGAATACAATCCCGGCTCTTAAACTCTCTCATGATCAGGTTTTCCCATCTTCTCATTTGTTTGTTTTAATACGACTTAGTTTCGCAGCAAGATCAGGAAAATCACCATCAACAAACTTAGACACAGGAAGACTTGTCACAGATAACCAAGACCAATTAGTCCGTTTTTAAAAGTAAGTTGATTTTTTGGGGGGGTCAGCGGTTCGTGTTGACAAAACCGATTGATGAAAGATTAAGGAATTGTCCTCTGACCATTCACACCGTAGTGAAGTGGACAAACCTGATACGCTCTATTTGTAGCAGAAGACTGTCGCGACCAGTGTTGACAAAACGGGGCCACAGTAGGATTGTTAGCATGCTTTAGTGATAGAGCATTTGTATTCACTTTCTGTCCTTCAACGTGTTTGCCGTAGGCAATAGATTATTTTTTTTTTTAAATGTATCAAAATTGAAAACATTAAGGCCTGACTAAACTACGTCAAAAGATGAGTTTTAATCCTTTAATTGACCATAATATTTCAAAGGTAATGTGGTGATAGTGAGAATATGGATAGACTTTTTTTAAGAAAACTAAAAAAAATGTTTATAATTCATTCAGATTGTTATCTGGATGAGTGAATGATGTATCGGTACTATAAATGCGTTTCACAACACAATGATTAAAGCAGTTTTTAACGTGTTAAGTGTTGTTATAAGCCGGATCCATTACAGAGGAATACATGTACCTTCATAAGCTGGATATATAAATGCTCTGCTTTTTTTTTAAATTGGAGAAATTTTAAAACAGAGGGTATCTATCCCCCACCCCCCACCCCGAAAAAAAAACACAGTATCGCAATCACATATTATTACATACTATGATGCATGCATGTACCCATACCTTTTGTACTGAATATTGTCAGGCATACATAACTCAAATCTGATGAAAATTTCTTCGGTATTCACTTGATCTTATCACTCCACCAGCCCAGCTAATATTCTTAAAAGGGTGCTTGAACAAAATCTAAACCCCGTAAGTGCCACTTAGACTAATTCAGAGATCACAAACATCTTGAAATATATCAAACGAGTAATTTCTCCTCTTTTTCTTTTCCTTTAAAAGTAACTAAATGATTGTTACAACAATACGTTAGATAAAAGAAATAGCCAAGTCATCTTATCTGACATCATCATGATTATTTCGTGCAGTCCGTGATATTTCTTGGGTTGCTGAAGGTTTCAACCAATAAACTGGTTAGAACTTGTCTGTTTCTATTATACATGCATGGTTATGAATCACAATAGAAACAGACAGGACTGAAATCTAAACGATCCAGTTCTAACCGGTTTATTGATCGGTTGAAACCTTTAGCAACCTTTTTACCTATTATTTTCGATCTTTTTATTGATCTGTTAAAAAATATGTAAATATAAACAATTAAAAGTTTTCTTCGATGATTCACGTTGCTTAAGAAGTAATCGAACTTTGCAGACTTTTTTTCCTGCAATGCTGTTACCTTCCTATGTTCTACAAGAATCAACATAGAAAGCATTTTATTGTTTAAATATTTATATCGTAACCTATATGAATGGCGTATTGGGGAAAATTATATTGACCCCCCCCCCCCCTTGAGTTTAATTTCCTGTTAAAGTAGGGTTTCAAGGTATCAAATGGCCACAAAATATTACACCCCTTCCTATTCCTCCCATCCCAAGTTCCTCTGATTTTCATTTCTTAATGATGAGGAGTTTCAAGATCGTATATGATAACATAATATTGAAAGAGGGGTTAAAAGATATTTTGTGGCCGCGATATATTGAACTCCCTCTGGGTTTTTTTTCTTATTGGAAAGGGGGTTCAAGATATTTTATGTATACATATATATATGGTCGTAAAATATTGAAACTTTCACACCATTTGATTTAGTTTCCTATTGGAGAAGGTGTTCGGGATATTATATAACCACAAAACTATTCTCTTCGATTTGAAATGGGGTTCACCCCTCAAATTTTTAATTTTAAGGTAATATTGCCGCAATACCTTGAACTCCCCTCACAGTTTTTTTTTGGGGGGGGGGGGGGGAATTATTATAGATGGGATTCAAAATAGTATGGCTGCTAGATAATGGCATCGCCATATTCCCCATCAAGACATACTATAGTAAATGAAAGAATAATGGTATATTAATTGCACTCCTAGTCTTTTCTTTTTTTCCCAAAACATATAACTACTGTATTCCTCTTCAACACCTTCGCTGTTTGTGTCCTTCTTTTCGTAATATCTTGATGCCCATCTCAACAACGACTTGAAATTCAAAGGAGTTCGATATTTCGTAAAAAATACTAGTAGTTTAAAAGGATTTGTCCAAAGGAAAATGAAAATCAACGCAAGGGGGTTCAATATTTTGCATATATGATATTTTGAACAACCTCAACAACAGGATACGAATTCTTTTGGGCTCAATATTTCACATGCATAATATTTTGAATCCTTCCCCCCCCCCCCCCGAAATATTATTCACTACATGTATTTTGAATCCAGGTTCAATATTTCGTGGTATCAAATTAATATCGCGGAATGACACATGGATTAATTATGAAACGAAAGGTGGGTTAAGAAGTTCAACATAGGAATATAAGGAGGAAACCCCCTTTTCATAATGTTTAATCAAATTGTCAAATAATCTTTAAAAATGGCTTTTTATTTTCTTGTAAGTAACACGTGCATGGAAGTAAGGAAAATACACGTAACAAGGAACGGGTTTAAATCACGGTGGCCCTCGGTTTCACATTTGTTAATTTTCTTTCTTAATATCATATATTTCCTTTCATTAGTAGTACTTTATATTCATTTCACTTCAATCATCATGAATATACCTGTATCCATTAAAAAAATACCTGTGTGTTAAAATGTTAAAATACATGCTACATTGAATACGCTACATTAATAACTACACACATCTACTTAGATCAAAACCAAATAATTTGGATAAATAGAAGCCTATCTTTTAGCAGTAAAAATATATGTTTATATCAGGGTTGATTAAACAATTGTAACTTTTTACATTATATTTCAGACTTAACAAGGATGTAGGGCTGGACTGTCTTTAGAGGTTCTCAATTCCATTCTAACTTCTTAATCATGGCCATGGCTGACCGCCGTACAGAGGAAAGGACAGAAATCAGTTATGCGCTTATCACTAATACGGATAATAAAGTTGAAGAAAAATCCTTCATCAAAAAAATTGACAAAACTTACAAAAAATCGAGAGTCTGTTCCCCGCTGAGGCAAGCCGTATGTGGACAAAAAAAATCCAGGGATGGTCCGCGGTGTTTGGACCCGAAAAAAAGAACCGTAAACCAAGGGAATAAACCCCTTTACCATAAACTGAAAAATAGTACCGATGAAAAAAGATTGCAAACTGTGTGTTCTTCTGAAAAGACACAATATCCTAAGAAAGTATCCTTTAATCAAGCAGTGTACCAAAAAACCTTTACAGTAAGCCCTGAACAATTTCAAACAGATTTTTTAAGTTATGATTACCAAACTTCTGAAAGTCAGAAACTGACACTGGACCCTAAATCTAGTCAGCTAGTACTGTCTATGTCCGGAAAGAGATCCAGAGTCGTGCAACCTGAACAAACAATGTTCTTTTCCTGTACCGACGAGCAGCTAGCTCTCCATACAATGCGATGCTCGATCTATTCCAGCCTTGGGGGTAGTTGGAGCATTATCAATCCTGATGAATGTAAACGGGTTTGTTTCCAATGTTTCAATAAACAGAGGGTGGAAAAGTTTGACGATCTCACCCCAGGGGATCATATTGCAATCCACCGCGTTGCTGGATACGAACATCATGCTATTGTAATCGAGGTACATCCTAGTTCAGAGGACAACACGCGGGGACTTCTCAGAGTAATTCATCGCAGTGCGCATGCGAAGACAGTTGTCAAAGGAATATTGTTGTGCATGATCACCATTGGCCAGTATGGAAACCTAGCTTATTTACGGGAAGAAAACGTGAAATATAATCTGAAAAAGGATGACGTGTATATCATTCAATATAAAAACAAACCTTTTACGCGTTCGAAAATTATTAGACGAGCTCGTGCTGAAGTGGAAAGAGATGACACACACTTTAACATCGCCGCTGACAACTGCGAGCATTTTGCTAACTGGTGTGCAACGGGAGAATATTATAGTCACCAAATAGGGCTTATTAAAGGGGCTTTACAGAACTTGCTGTATTCTGACAATGAGGGATATAACAGGATGCTGAACTATCTCTCCGAGAATGGCTTGATGTGTGATGACTGTTTAAAAGAGGCTCGAAAAGTTCAAGAAAAATGTCGACTTAACCAAGCATAACTTAATATATAGTCCCTCATGAGCCCTCATGTGAGCTTTTCTGATCAACACTTTCCACTGTCTGTCGTTGGCGTGTAAACATATTTCACATTTTATATCATTCAGAATATCTTGAGATATTTTAACCTAACAGATCATCTATACAGTTTCAAATGTTACAATTGAACAATCTTGATAAAATTAGTTCAAACCATGTTCTCCCAATCAATCAAGGAGCTCAGGAAATTAGAAAATTATATAAGAAAAAACTACTGAAAAAGTTTATTCCCACGAATTTCTCTGCTTAAGATTGTATTTTTTGATTTACTGGGCAAATTTCATAAACAAGTGTGACCCCGGGTCAATTATGGCGCCGAGTTCATAAACGCATTTTTAAGCCTCTTTTAATAAAACAAAATAGTAATATTACAAATGAAGTATCTTGAGATGGTAAAAATACATAAAAATTTCAAACAAAGACCACATGCTCAATTATTGGCCAGAGGGGAAAAACTTAAAACTTTTCTTCCAAAGAACAGCATTGTATGATCTGTGATATATATAACTTGTTTTGTTTTTTGATACTGCTCGTTTGTCAGACGATATATTTACCATAATGAAAATGGTGATTTCCAACAAGAAACTTTAATTTTTCTTCTTTGATTTTTTTTCAATTCTTCACCGGAGTAAAAATATCTGCCTTTGGAAATTTAAATCCTGATAGGAAATGAACAAGCCCTTCAGGGTTTTGAAGTCTAATAGGGATTTTTTCATAAAGGAAAACTACTTAATTTATCAGTATCGAATTCCTCTAGGAATTACTTTTAAACCTTTGGGAAATGAAATTCCTATATGATTATTAAAAAAGGGATTTTCTATTTATCATTTAGGAATAAATCAAATATTTCTCTACCGGAATTATTATAATCTTTCAATGGTATAACATTAGGAATACAAATGAATTTATGAGGTGCAAAAATGGCATTTTGGTACTTTGATAATTTTTTTGACCGTTGCTTATAGTTTAGCAATGTGTCCCATAGGTCTCTGTTTTTAAGACTCTTTTTCAAAAATTGATTCAATGTTTATGCATGATATCCACCTGCAATATGTGTTCACTATATTTAATACTCTCTTTTTTTTTAATAAAAAATCTCAATCTACGTTTATATGCCTGAAAATCTTTTTTCAAAATTACTTATTTTTTATCATAATATTTTAATTTAATTTAGATTTAAAGGGACTTGGACACGATTTGTGATCAAAAATTTTATTTTTATTTTTTATGTATAAAATGGTTTAATGGTGCATTTTAAATTATTGTCCAACATATTGAATGTTAAAGTCAAGTTACGAGCGAGATACAGAGTTAAGAATTGGTTGTTATGTAAACAAAGCTCGAGTCTTATAGTTGTTTACAAAAAATGTAATGTAGAGAATTACCATTTCTTAGACAAAATGACATGTAAAAACAATTTAAACTAATTCTGTATCTTCATAAATACTATTATCAACAAAAAAAGATACATTTGATTGAAACTTACACCAATAAAACATATATGTAAAAATGACAATATTCGAGCTTTGTTTACAAAACAAAGAATTACGAACTCTGTACCTTGCTTATAACTTGATATTTGAATTTCAAATTTTGACAAAGCATTATAAACTTCATTGTATATGAGATCGGACATCTACGAAATAGATACATCGACACACCGTATTGTTGCCATTTACATAATGAAGCTTTAAGCCTACAATAATGCTATTAATTTCTCTACACTCTGCTTAGTTAGAATAATCTAACTGTGTCTCGGGACAGGCCCAATACCACAGTTAAAATGCCTTCAATATACCCGTAATGTAGCAAAAAATTGTAGAATCGCTCCGAAACGATTTTGGAGAAAATAAACGAAGCTGCATTGAAAATATAACAGTCAAATTATTCATAATAAACCATTTTGAGGCTGTAAATACGTTTCATCTAAAAACTTAATTCATATTAATGAAGAATTCAACATTTTCTCCAGCAACGTTTTTCATCCGCTTCGGGTTGATATTCGGAACTATCGGGATTTTTCATATTAAATGCACTGAGTTAGAGTTACCTCACTTATTTCCTTTGATGAACAGTATATATATATATATGACAAATGTTCAGTGAAAATTTACACGTATTTGTAACATCGTTTCTGAGTTTATCCATGAAAATGTGCAATTGTGGAAACAAAAACTAAAGAGCCTCCCGTGATTTAGTGTGAATGTAATGCGCATGCGCAAGATTGTAAAATCCGAAAAATCTATATGAGTTCCAGATTTTTAAAAGGAATTTTCGTTGATTATAAAATAGCGAAGATCGCTTGAGAAAAAATAAAACCAAATTCATTTGGTAATCTTCAAGTGCAAATAATTTTAAAATTATATAAGTACTCTTCCGATTTCTCGTTATTAAAGCTCAAAAATTCGAGTCTATTATTTTAATATTGAAGTGTAGATGAAATACAATAATTTGAATTTTTTTTTTACAATTATTCAAAAATACTTTGTTTATTTTTAACTTTTAAGTTTTAGTGTATATATATCTTTTTTTTTAAATCTTCTTTTGTTGAAATTTGGTAACTTTCACTCAAATAATAATCCCCTTTCCTATAGCTCCTTTATGAGACAAAAAAGTTTTACGTCAATGCTTTGAATTTGTCTTCATATGCTAAAACTTCAAATCGCAGGTACAATGGAACTGTGAACAAAAATCTTTTTATCGATATTAACTTAAGGTGAAATTACTAAATATTTCGTTTACTCTTTAAAAAAAAAATAAAAAATAACAATGGCGTTCATATGTATTTTTTAATCAAATTCAATGACATGCTCAGACAAACATATGTTAAAGGATGACATTCCAAAATATATGAAAACGGCCCCTTTTATTACAATAAATTGTGATTAGTGTTGATAGCTTGGGTCGTTTTATTGTAATGATTGACTCATTACCGATGATTTTGTACACCCTGCATCAGTGAATTTCGTTTTACAGTACACCTTTTAAAATAGTTTTATTTTCTTATAAAGTCATTTTTGTGTTCTCAGGTTGGGTTCTCAAAAAATATTTATATTTCAGAACAGCCTTTGCAGCTAGCACATCCAATTTTTCATCTAATACCCCCAAATACTATACCCACTCCCGCTATAAGGGAATTCCATCATCTAATAACCCCAAACACTATACCCACTCCCGCTATTAGGGAATTCCATCATCTAATACCCCCAAACACTATACCCACTCCCGCTTTTAGGGAATTCCATCATCTAATACCCCCAAACACTAAACCCACTCCCGCTATAAGGGAATTCCATCATCTAATACTCCCAAACACTATACCTACTCCCGCTATTAGGAAATTCCATCATCTTATACCCCCAAACACTATACCCACTCCCGCTTTTAGGGAATTTCATCATCTAATACCCCCAAACACTAAACCCACTCCCCCTATAAGGGAATTCCATCATCTAATACCCCCAAACACTATACCTACTCCCGTTATTAGGAAATTCCATCATCTAATACCCCCAAACACTATACCCACTCCCGCTTTTAGGGAATTCTATCATCTAATACCCCCCAAACACTAAACCCACTCCCGCTATAAGGGAATTCCATCATCTAATTTCCTCCAAACACCATACCTAATCCCGCTATTAAATCACCTTGTTCTTTTTAACAGAATAATTGTGGTGGTAAATAGACAGTATTTCCATTCATTCAAGTTTGAGAAATACTGCAGTTTTAATTTTTCAAAAATAGTTCCATCGAAATATTTTATTTAGTAGTCGTCAGACATTTTTTGATTTACTATTGATACACATAATGATAGTGCTTTCTACTCATATTATTAGTACCTTTGCTGAATATATGTACTGGATATATAACACATTTGAGACAGCGAAAATCTCTCCTATTATCTTTGTACAGACGTGATTTGTTAAGGTGGAAAAAGTCACTCAAATTAACAGGAATTGTTTTGATAATGAAAGATATAATGATAAATAAACTGTTCAATTGTCAAATAAAGGAAACATTTGATGTTTGGGGATAAAAAATGAATATCTAAAATAATGTTTCCAGTTAGTAACAACAAAAGACCCCGCGGGATTCGAACTCGGGATGTATGGATATCAAGTCGAATACTTCATCCACTCGGCTATAGAGTAAGTTACATGTTTCGGTCCATAAAATCCTTTCAAGAAAACGAAATGTCGTTTCGATCAGCGGTCAGCCATTTTGTGATGATGTGTTATTCCACCTTTTAAGTACTTGAGACAGTATTAATTCCAAAGATATCATTCCCAGTTATTTGTTAATATTATACTGATACTGACAACCTTAAAGGGGCGTGGTCACGATTTTGGTCAAATTCCATTGTGCTATTTTTATTATTAACAATGCTTTATGAATGTATTTTTAATGATCAAGTGAAATGTGAGAGTCAGTCGTAGAGTTATGAGCAAGATACAAGGCTCACACTTCTTTGTTTTGCCCAATTTTTGTTTACATAGATTCAATATATCAGTAAAAAAAAAATTCAAGCTGATTTGTCTATCTTCTTATTTATTCTAAGTATAAATGAACAGTTTTTAACGTTTAACACATTCATTTTATGTCTAAACTGGAATTTTAACTTCAACTTGCTTAAAACTAAACAAATGATACTCACATTTTGGTTGCCTATTAAAAAAGCCTTACTGAAGCACTGTAAACATTAAAATCGGAAAAACAATTTTTGACTAAAATCGTGACCATACCCCTTTAAAAGATAAATTTTATACTTTAAAAAACAGATACCGGCAACACAACAGTGTTTAAAGTTTTTGTAAAACACTAATTAAGAGGATGGCTTCGAATTTTGTAGGAATGTCAGAATATTGGTGATTCATTGTCAGTTTTATACAGTTGATGTGGTGACAGTCTCTGAGAAAGTATAATAAGATTTCACCTTCAACCTGTTGCTCTTGAAAAAAGCAAATATTCAAAGACACCAAAGTAACTCTCGATAGACCCGATTACTAGTAGTGAAATGAAAAAAAAAATTACTGAGCGAATAGTTGTCCCCAGCACAGATGTATTTGTAACCCCCACCCCAAGATAATAACTGGATCTGTCTGAAAACAATTCTGATTCAGGTATCATTACACCTATTGTGTCAATAACTTCTTTAAAGTTTTTTAAGTTAAGTTTTTAAAAAAGATTCTCCAAGTGCTAAGAAGCCTTGTTGTGGAATTTAAAGGCTGTAAATATATCATTTTCATTTTTTTTTTACGTAGCTGTTTTTTTGTTTTTTTTCACTGATCAGCAGTTAGTCTTCTCATGTTTTCAAAGAACTATTTTTCGTCGCGGATTTATTATTATAATACGTGCATAGAAGGTGTTGTGGACCAAAATCAACTCCTAAATATGACGAAGGTGGGTTTCTCTCTTTTTCCACTATCATTAAAAATTGTACCGATTCAGTCAGTCTTATGACATAATTAGTTTTTATAACGATCTTTCACTTACGTAAAGTTGAATAAGCAAACCAGGAAGTTAAATATTAGTGGAACAAGGAAAATTGGAAACATAATGCTTTTCTTTTGTCTACTTCAAATGCTTTTGTAATATTATTATTAAAAAACCAGGAAATCAAACTGCGGTGTATGGGACAAAACCTTCTCTGTCCTTCTTCAGTCCTTCTTCAGTAACCAGTTGAAAGGACATACTCTTTGAATAAGGTAAGATTGATTGATAGTTAACATGAATTTTGAACATTGAAACCAAAATACTCTTGTGGGTTTAAAATTTT
Organism: Magallana angulata; assembly: GCF_025612915.1. NCBI lineage: Eukaryota > Metazoa > Mollusca > Bivalvia > Ostreida > Ostreidae > Magallana > Magallana angulata. The sequence goes on along the minus strand of NC_069117.1, from coordinate 27,416,635 downwards.
CAAATTTTATGCCCAAAATATTTTTCAAAACGTTTTTGGTAAGGTAAAAAAATAATAAAAGCCCTATTGGGATTCTAACTCATGACTTATAGAGATTCGTAGTAAACGCTCTGAGTCATTGCGCTACGCTGTTAGGTAACCATTTCGTTAAAGAAAACAAAGTTATTTTTGACTTAATTGTTTATTTTGATCAGAGGTACGTCACAATAGAGAGGTGTACCATACCACCTTAAACGGTCTACAACTTTGAATGAAGATTTTTTAGAGAATTTGGAGATTTTCATCGCATGCTAGATACTGACAGCCTATTCTCTCTACCAAACTTAAAAAGAAACTGTAATAAAGTCGATGTTGGACACCTTTAATAGGGATTTTCTTTAAAAATTGCACGACGAAATACGCTAGATATTTTTTTTATTTCACGAAAGTCATTACTGTAAGTTATAAGGAAATGATTGACAAAATAACATACAGTGTTACATTAAAATGATTATTAAAGTATGTTTGTATTGTTCTTTTATTTCAGAATTGACTTGATTTTAACCAGCATTCAGGAAGTTTTTACATTCATAACTTCCCCAAACATGGCTGACGATGTAAAAGATATCAATTATGGACTTATATATGCTACAAATGATAGCAAATTGGAGAAGAAATTTTCCAAAAAATTTTCCAAAAAATTCTGGAAACCAAATGAAGAATCATTAGATATAAAATCAAATCAGCTGGTACTGTCAGTATCGGGAAAGAGATCCAGAGTCGTGCAACCTGAACAAACAATGTTCTTCTCCTGTACCGACGAACAGCTAGCTCTCCATTCCATGCGATGCTCGATCTATTCCAGCCTTGGCGGTAGTTGGAGCATTATTAATCCTAACGAATGCAAACGGGTTTGTTTCCAATGTTTCAATAAACAGAGGGTCCAAAAGTTTGATGATCTGACCCCGGGGGATCATATTGCAATCCACCGCGTTGCTGGATACGAACATCATGCTATTGTAATCGAGGTACATCCTAGTTCAGAGGACAACACACGGGGACTTCTTAGAGTAATTCATCGCAGTGCGCATGCGAAGACAGTTGTCAAAGGAATATTGTTGTGCATGATCACCATTGGCCAGTATGGAAACATAGCTTATTTGCGTGAGGAAAACGTGAAATTTAATATGAAAAAGGATCATGTGTACATTATCCAATATAAAAACAAACCTTTCACACGTTCGAAAATTATTAGACGAGCTCGTGCAGAAGTGGGAAGAGATGACACACACTTTGATATCGCCGCTGACAACTGCGAGCATTTTGCCAACTGGTGTGAAACGGGAGAATATTATAGTCACCAAATAGGGCTTATTAAAGGGGCTTTACAGAACTTGCTGTATTCAGACAATGAGGGATATAACAGGATGCTGAACTATCTCTCCGAGAATGGCTTGATGTGTGATGACTGTTTAAAGGAAGCTCGAAAAGTGCAAGAAAAATGTCACCTAATTCAAGCATAAATACATGCAGTTAAACCACATGCAAGAATTTGAGGGAGAGGGTATAATGTTTTTACTCACCCGTTAGTCAATCCGTCCTTTTAAGCTCATCGCGACAACATCGGAAGACTTTATGCTATACCTTATGCCATACCCCCGTCGTCGGCCAAGGCGTCCAGACCTGGTTGAAGTTTTTGGAGCAGGTGTTGTATCTAAGTTATTACTTGTCCGTGAAGTTCCTTCCCCAAACTTGCATGGATGGTGCATCTGGACCTACGTATGGACTTAAAACACTTGGATGATGCTGAATCTGGGCCATGAATATCAGATGCTTAAGAAGGTTCAGGTTTTTAGAGTGGTTTAAAGTTTTAACTTTGATAGCCATATCTAAGTGACTACTGGTCCTGTCTTCACCAAACGTATATGGATGGTGCGACTTATGAAACTTAAGCACTTGACAGGCGTGAATACTGAATCCGAGTCAAAGGTTTCGGATGATAGATGCTGTTTATGTTTTTAGAGCTGGCTTAAGTGTTTGGAGCAGGTGCCTTTCGATGACTATATCTTACTGGTCCTAACTTCACCATGCTTTAATGGATGGTACGTCTCGTTACTAATACATTTAACAGGCTTGAATACTGAATCTGAGCCATAGGATTCGTATGCTGGATGAGGTTAAGTTATGGGGCATATGTCCTTTGAAGGCCATATCTACTGTTTCTACTGGTTCTGTCATCACATTGAACTATGCATTACATAATCAATTTGTAGTGTTATCACAGGCAAGGGCACTGCAAAATGTAAATATGAAGATATATTGTAACGTGTTATTATATGATATCGTGTCAAACCACACAAAAATATACAATATGTTAATAAAGATTAGTAACTGTGATTTTCATATAATATGATAAAGGTAATCTCATAAAGGTGATGCCTCATCTCAGTGAGCTTTGTAATGTTTGATTACCCATGTTTTAATTTGTTTGCAGAACTCTCTCTTGAATCGCTGCATTGAATTTTGATGTACCAATTTATTAGGGAAAAATGACCCTATATAATTATTATTTTGTTAATTTTATGCATACCCTGCTGTCCATTGTTTAGCATTGTCATGTAATGTAAGCGTATAGGGTAAGTTTTCCTTTTTTAATTAACGATTAAAATTTTAACCAATTTAACCAAAAATTTATCGGCCCAATGCATCCCTATTTAAAAAAATCAAATTTGTATATACTCTTTTCAAAAAAAAAATTATTGAGCTAATATGATAAATACTACATGTACGAGGTGTTTCACAAATTAAAAAAAACACTGGGAAAATAAAATCAAAGTTTTCTTAAAATTTTGAGACTTTTCAAAGTCAATCAAACTGTCCATTTGGTTCAGGTCCTGCAAAGTCCTCATAGCCACTGTTTTTTGGAGGGGTATTTTTTTTGGTTTTTTTTTTTTTGCGAATGTTTGGAACAATTTAGTGAACCATCTTTATACAGTGAATATATCAAAATAAAAATCATCTTCTTAACGACTGTTTTTGACTATTCTGTAACATTATTAGTGAAACATCTTTATACAGTGAATATCAAAAGGCCTCTTGTTAGCGACTGTTTTTTGCCAATGTTTGTAACATTACTAATGAAACATTTTTATACAGTGCAGATCAAAAGTCCTTCTCTTAGCGACTGTATTTGTAAACGTTTGTAACATTATTAGTTTAAACTGTAACATTGAACCTATTGGTTGAGTGTATCAAAATATTTGAGGGGATAACCAATAAATATTATTTGATAAATAACCAAAAAACATCACATGATAATATTACAATTAAAGAAATCAAGAAAGTACATAAACTGTAACTCTTTGATTAATTATAAGGATCAGGGACAAAGAGGAAAACCTTTGGAAATCTACCTCAAAAGAAAGACAGTGTTAAATTGTTTTATACAGGAAAGCTAGTTGCACAAATCAATATACAGGTATATTTAAATTTGTTCAAATTGTTAATTTTCTTCTAATGAAAGTGATTTTTGAGCAGTGCAAAGTTAAACAAAAAGGTTAAATAGTGAAATCGAAATCTAAAAAGTACATGTATCATTTTGGGATGAAAAGGTTTACTGCATGTGGTGCCTGAGATGTCTTGAATGCTGAATACATTTCGACTGTTATTCAGGTGAGCGATGTGGTCCATTTCCCCCATGTTCTTAGATGCCTTCCTAGAATAACCACAATGTTCATTCGTAAGATCCATCTGCATAATGTTTTTTCTGCTTTAACATATGAAATTTTCTTGAAATCAATCTTATCATATATGTAGTTTACTATGGAGGGTAATCGTGTTCAAAAATCCAGACATCCGAATATGCAATCGTGTTGATGTGTGAGCCTGAGCATGAATATGTGTAATTCTGATCGTGTAACCTATAAAACTCGGGCATAAACACGTGTAAGATTTGACTCAGTTCCTTCGCATGATGCACATTTTGCAACTTTATTGTTCACATTAGTTAATTAAACCTTCAACTTTGCACACTTTCAATCCGTAGTTTCTGCGTTTGTAACTTCAGGCTCCGCAATAGCACATCTGACTTGAAACAAAGTCTACAAGTTTGTCGAATTTTGACATGACCTTATATGGCAACTGCCTTGCTGCGGGAAAAGGCATGCCGTAACCGCCGGACCGGAATGAATTCGAACGAAAAATAAACATAATATTCAGCTAAACTGTTGCAATAAGCTTTTAATGAACGACATCTTTTCTATCGAAAACACCGGTATTATTTTTAGAAAAAAAAATTGAGGTATGTTTGAAACTGGACCAAACAGGAAGAGGTTCATGTAGAAAAAAAATCGTTGCCGATGTGACGAATGCGTCAATTCCCGTAATATAATTCTCGTGGTATTATAAAAGGAAATGCCTAATATCTTATATCTCTAAAAAAAAATTGACATGTAATTTAAACTGGAATATAAGTAAATGCGTACTCTTTTCTAGAAATGAGACGGATCAAGAAATTTCCTAAGGGGGTAAAAAAATTAATATATTTTGAGCGGCATGGGGTTCGAAGATCGCCGTGAGGTCCCATGTACATGTAACTCCATTGCTTCTGAATTCTAAGAATTTTGAGAGTGAATTTTTAACCGGTTTTCCGATTATTGAAATAGTAAAAATTGCAGACGGGCTGTCAAAATGGTACCCTTATTGTACCGATAACTCCGCGAACAGTTTTCAAGATAGGAAGTTGTTCTTTTACTAGCTCTCCAGAAAATTTTTATCAGCCAACTTCACAAAGTGAGTCTGTATTGAACCGACATTCAGGACGTCATACTCAATCCCGTAATAATTGCTTAAAATAATTTTTAAGAAATGTCAATTTTTACCTGCATGATAGGCTTTTTTTCCTATATATTGCTGACAATGCAAAGAAACATTTCTTAAAATAATTTATACACATTTTAATTTCGCGACAGTTAACCTTATCTTTGGAATTTTTATTCATTTTTTTAAAGAGGGTGTCGCTTCTTATGTCTCATATTACCAGGTAATCACAATCTCAAAACCAATGTATTTAAATAGTTTGTTTTTCTTATCGATAACTTTGCAACTCAGCTGACAGACCCCGTGTAATTTTTCGCGTGGGGGGGGGGGGGGGGTCTTGTCACAACTTTGTGGTAGCGATATTTTCTTAATTCAGCCGAGGCCTATACTTTAACAATTTGTTGCATGTACTCTAATAACAGTGGCGTCGGAAGCAAATTGAAATGGGGGGGGGGGGGGCTAAACTAATCATGAAAAATATTGACAAGAATTCCCATAATCATGAAAATTCTAATCCGTGGGGGAGGGTATACCAATAACTTCAATCTTACCTGCCCAACCCCCCCCCCCCCAAATCATGAAATTCCTAATCCGTGGTGGTGGTGGGGGGGGGGGGTGTGCTAGTATACCTAATATGACTCTAATTTTCAATATCACTATTAATATTTCATTCTCTTTAAGGTCTTTTAAGGAACAATTTTGTTTGTTGCGAGGAAAAAGTAGGGGTGGGGGGGGGGGGGGTTGGTTGGTTGAATCCTCTCTGTTGCTATGTTCCTAATGGTTAGGTCTAACTTGGCAAAAAAGTATGTTTAGCCCCCCCCCCCCCCCCCCCCCGGTTCAGACGCCTATTAATAAAAATGCGTATATATCTTTATACACGTGTATTCAAACAAAGTCATTTAATGTAATTTTTTCAGTTCTATGAGGATATCTGAAGCCGATCGAATTCTTTACTCGCATCTTTTATACATTCTCTTGATAAAATGTACACCAATCTCTTAATCTAATTTTCCGAAAAATAATACTCTATGAAATGTTGTTATCCAGAGATAATATGATTATAGGCTTACCTAATATTTTTTTTTTATTTATTCCGTCCCTATTCCGGCGATTACGGCATGCCTTTACCTGCAGCTAGCCTTTTTCTGTCAGTGACGTCATTGTTTCCATTTAAGGTCATGTCAAAATTCGACAAGCTTGTAGACTTTACATTTGTCAATTTGTATCATGTCAGATGTGCTATTGCCGAGCCTGAAGTTACAAACGCAGAAACTACGGATTGAAAATGTGCAAAGTTGAAGGTTTAATTAACTAATGTAAACAATAAAGTTGCAAAATGTGCATCATGCGAAGGAACTGAGTCAAATCTTACACGTGTTTATACCCGAGTTTTATAGGTTACACGATCAGAATCACACATATTCATGCTCAGGCTCACACATCAACACGATTGCATATTCGGATTTACAAGTTTACATGTCTGGATTTTTGAACACGATTACCCTCTATAGTTTACATTCTATTTGTCTAAAACCTTTTGAAAATTTTATTCTTACATTTGTACCTGGATGTAGTCCTTTTAATTAAATGTGCATAACTCACAAAAAGACGATAAAATTAGACAAATGAAATATTAGCCATTATTTTACGACCATCATAAGAACTAAATAGAATAACGTAGACGTATACTATTATTGTTAATGTATTTTTAATGGGAGAAACAAACAAGAAACTTTAGTGGTATCACATACCATTTATTGAAAATAAATGACATTCAGTAAACAAAAGGTGCTTGAAGCATACACTGAACAAAGAATGTCCCGACCCTTTCCCTCATTTTTCGATGAAAATGAAGCGATGAACACCCAACGTTGCATAACACAACACAACAGCTACTAAAAAGGAATAGCTCTGAAAACTGTCGTAACACGACCTGCGATTGGTTGATGGCAATAATGTAAGCAATTGGATGATTGGTCAATCGGCTTTACTGTATTTGGACATCATAGACAATCCGTTACATGTAGTTTGCTGTAAAATGAAAAAAATAAGAAAGTAACTAATGTCTCTTACGTTTCTTTAATGATCATAATTTTTATATATCTATATCCAAATTCATTTTAATGTAGACATAATATAGAGTAAAATAAAAATGATAACAAACATAGTCATTGTTCTCATCATGAATAATTCAGATACGTACAACCATCATTTTATCCCCTTCTATCCACCGTGTTATGTTCATTTCTGCGCCGTGTAAGTTTTGATTTGTGTGTTTCTCTACCAGTTTGTCACCTTCTAAATTGACCAGACTCTGAAAGAAAAAGAAAGAAGTCAGATATGTTACACTGTTATCGAAATGTGCACATCATGCATTTAGGCTTCGTTTATCAAACTTGATACAGCTCCATCACTGCCATAGTATATGTTTATTTTAAGTTCAGCTGATTCATAATGGCATTCTTTAACAGTTTACCTATACTATAGGTACATGTAGATAAAAAATAATAAACATAATCAAGATTTCTTAATCACGATAACTCTTGCAGTCATGTACTATCAATATGATAAGACGAATGTACCAATTCCGGTGACGAATTGAAAATCACCAAAAATTAACTTTTTTAAAAAAATGATGGACTTCGTGTACTTTGGTGTAGATTTCAAACAAAGCCAACTATTCAAAAATTTCAAAATCCTTGAGGCCGTCAGAATGATACAGAGAACAAGAAAATGTGGACATATTGTTGAATAAGAACCAATGCGAGAACAGTTACCTTCATTGGAGATCCATCTAGGTCAGCCGAGTCGTAGTGCTCTCCTAACTTGAAGGTAAATTCCCGGCCGCCGGGGGCCCCTACCAGACCCACATTGATGGTCACAGTGTCCCCGGATACGGCGTACGATATGGCGGTCCTTGCGTCATGATACATTTGTTTCTTGTCAGCAGCGAGACCTGTGAATGAATCAAAGGGTGAGAATAAATCCGCTTCGTTGAGGACGTTAATTCGTAGATGATGGTATCCACGAATTTCACGAAAAGTAGCAACACGAACATGGATGATTACCCAGTCCTTCCGGTATATATATGTATATTTATTGTGATCGGCTTCGGTCGATCACATCACAGTTGTGTCCGTATTAGGCATCCGGCAAATTTTACTATCTGCGCACGCAATGTGCCTCGCATTACTTTGACAGACAACTTTCAACCATTCTTTTAATTTAAAAGCTATCTTTCTATACTACTTCTACTTTCTTCAATATTATACAAAAGAGACGAGTCGGGTCATTCTTCTCAAAGCATTGATGTCATCCCAAGGTACTTGTTCTACAATTCGGTCAAGTATGATTCACAGTAAATGTGTGGTCCTATACTTAACGGTGAGAAATTCACGAGTCTGCAGACTTGTGCATCTAATAGTTATGTGCACAAAAACAAAGAAGGATTGGAGTGCATATTGTTTTTTCTTGGAGAGCTCTAAACTCTTTCACTTACTTTGGAGAGGAGGTTTGCACTCTTCGTAAAAGATAAATGAATGAGAGAGAATTATAAAATGAAGCAAATAATTTGTAAACAGACTTCTGAACATAACTGAGAACCGAATTTTGGCATAAAGCTTAGAGCATGTCACGTGTAATATTGCATGTTAATTAGGTACATGCCCACATTTCGGGGTTAAGACCGATAGATGCATTCGGTACTGTCTACTGAGTCACTGCATTGCTACAAGAGTTAATGAGTAAATACATTTTTATCTTATGAACATGAAAACGATGTGGAATTTCAATTGCACTGTATTTTTCAGTTTTTCTGAAGAAATCCAAGTACTTTTGAGGTGAAGTATTAATTTCTTCTCCTAATTAACGATTAATTTTGTGCAGTAAAGGTTTGTAGAGGCGATTTTTAAGGGACTCTGGTCGAAATGATACACTGCGGAATATCTTAAATGAGTCTCTGGACAACTCTTAAGTCATGAATATAGAAACAAACCATATATATGTAATAGGATATTTCATGTTATATTTTTGGCAAACTTTTTGACTGTGCAAAGGTAATGCAATAAAATGAAATAATTGTTTAATAGTCATTTTAATATTGTTCAGTCATGTGTGTTTGTATATAATTATAAACGGAACTTAATAAAATGCTATTGGTCGTTATTTACACTATGTAAATCATAGTTCTTTAGACATTCCTAAATTATCGGTAGCAGTATTTGCTGGTCTGGATTAAAAAAAAGAAACACTTTTTTATCAAAATTACTTCCGGGATATTCCCATCACAAAATTCATCATCAGCCGAAGTCTGAACCGCATGCAATTCATTTAACTAAAAAAAACCCAGGATTTCGAGCAGTATGGCCGTGCAAATGATTTATTTGTAGCCATTAAACGTCCCTTTTCTTTATTCAAGATAAAGAATAGGTCTCCATATTTAGATTTTGTTATCGCATTTCCCCGAAAAATCTATACGAAAGAGGAGAAAGGCAAACTGCCCAAGTTTATTTCAGACTTTATCGATCATAGTTATGATTCACATTATTCTGCAGTGGCGTATTCCATCGCAGCAGATTTTCGCTATCACAAAAGTTAAGAGTTTTAATTCACAATATTTGCATGCATTTTTTTTTCTTTTTTGTGCCATTAGTTACGACATTAACGATTATTATTTTATTTTTCAAAGTTGGCGTATTATTTAATGACACTATTATTTCATTAGTAATATGATTTTATAGAATTTCATTCAATTACATAGTAACAAACTTTTGTTATCTTGTGATTAATTTGTTTGTACTTTATAAACAGTCTTGTCTAATGTATTTAATCAGCTATTGTCTTAATCCTACTATAACTTTGTTCGGTATCCACCATTCCTCTGGGAACGGTTTTCTTTTATATACTAATCCGCCAAATGCAATTCTCTTCCTGCGTTGCAGATGCATTCTTAGAAGATTAAATTTTATCTCGACCAAAAGTAAAAACTTCCTCAAAATAAGTCATATAGCCGTTTTACAATAAAACTAGTAAACAACAGTCGATGAGTTTTTAAAAATATGCCATATTGTCTGCATTTGTGACGATGATGCCCTCTGGGGTAAGATAAAAAAAATTAAAAATCGAGACAATCGGTCTTCCTCGGCAAAATGTCTCGATATCGATCTCAGGACAATGACACTGAAATGGTGATTAGCGTTAAATGAGTCGACAGACTTTTCCGACAAAGTACAAGCAATATTTCCGGAATGTCCTAAGGGAAGCGATGCTGTCTCAAAGTTATCCATGTCTCGAAGTAGAGACTGTTTCAAACTTCATACCTTTGTGTTACAATATTTTATTATTATTGGGGAGGGGGTGTTATCGGGGGGGGGGGGGGGGAGGAGAGGGGTTATAAATCGCTTGGAGAGAGATGTAGAAGGAGGGGGGGGGGGGGAATAGACGCTTTAAGGATTTTATTTTTGGGGAGCAGAGGTTTGCTAAATATGGATTTTAATTTAAGATAAATGGCCTTCAATCCTTACGATACAGGACTACGGCTTTCTACACTGAGCCCCGAATATTCCCAGTGATGATCGATCCCGCAAGGGATGGAATGCCGGAATTCGGTTAATGTCGTAATTTGGTAACCTAATAGACAAAAAAGCGATGGTTATCTGCTGGAATGGAGTGACACAGGTCCCGTGGTATCTGCCCGACATGTTTACGGCATTCAATCTTCTCACTTTTGTTTTTTATAAAACATTGCATTGTCCAAAAATATCTCTCGGAAACGAACGTGATATTGCTTTACGGCCCGATATATAAAATTATGCATAGATTCTGGCATTATTTCAGGTAGGGTTTTGTATTTTAAATCAAAATCAAAACACTGCAGCGATAAGTTATCATTTGATGAATTTTATTTCAATTCATATTTATTACACGAGTCGCAAAGTCCACTATTAAGAGATTTGGATATACGAATGTATCGATCAAAGAATTACACTGCATTACTATTGTGGAAATACCCTCGTTTGATTTTTATATTATGTACTAGTAATATAAATTAATATTAAAAGTAAAGTACCTGCAATTTAGTATTGAATCATTTATAAAGAGTTTTTATTGAAGACATTTTCGGAAACATCGGCGTGATTTTAAATTTTACATTCCCAAAAAGTCCACCCAAAATAGATGCTCAGACAGGCTGCTAGTAAACGATATTTAATATTTAAGAGACATATTCAATCAACGCTTCTTATTGGATCATTAAGCACACCCTAGCAAACAAAAAGTTGAGTAGGGCATAATCTGTCAAAAAGCAATTTCATAAATTGCGATTTACATAAGACTTTTGATATCAGAGTGAAAACTGTGGCCCGATACAATTAAATCTGAATTCATTTAATTTTAAGCTAACTAGCTGTATAATAAATAAGATATGATAAACCCTTCATTCCATTTAGAAAGGAAATCCCTGAAACTAATGATTATTGTGTTTTGAAAATGAGATTACGGAAACCTTCGGCTTACACATCTCAATTATGAAAATACTTCAATACCAAAGAGCTATGGATTCAAATTTCAAACACTCCTTTACATTCATTTTTTTTTTATTTTCACAATGTGCTTATATTACTTTCAATATAAACCAAGTAATTTTTTTGGCAATCATAATTTTCATAAGTCGTCAATTTATTACATCATCTTTCTCTACCCCTCCCTTAAATATTTACTGCAAGGCGTGCGTTTTCTCTCTCTTCTTAAACATTACTGCGGTGTGCGCTTTACAAGTTAATTCTGGCTTCATCGGTCTATCGTTGATGCTTTACATAACATCGGATTAATATTGTAATTTCTGTGTTCTAAGAAGGAAGGCGTGAATCAAAGATTTCCTCGCTATTCCTGCTATCTCGCCTATGCAACAGATAATATATAACAATATACAGTTACTGTCATCCTCAATCGCTTCCAGAGTGTGTTCTACAAACCTTTTACGAGGAATGAACAACAGACAAACAACAAATTCTTTTTCACTATTGTTACTCTCTTAGTAAAGAGTCTCAAAACTTGTTGACTTGACTTGCTGGGCAAAAAGTAAGATAAAAGTTTTAGATTTTATTTATTTTTTGTAAAAATGAGACAAATTTAATGGGGAAAATGATTTTAAAAAGCTTAAATTTGACTTACCTAAGGCAGTGGCCATTTCCTCAAAACCTTCTTTTTCCGTTTCTTGCCATGACCCGACAAATTGTTGTAATCCAGCCATATTCAAATAAATTTATTCAATAAGATGGCGTAAAAACAATTGGTCAAGAATGGTATTAGAACCTGTCTGTCTGTCTATAAGATACTGAGAAGACAATCAGACACAACACATTTCATTCACCGAGTTGCTTGTGCCTCGACAAGAGTCGATTCGACCGTTATATATAGGAATACGGGATCGCCGGGATGCCAGCAGGTGCGCGTTCGTTGCGGAGTCTGAGACAGCGAGACGTTCCAGTGTCAACGCTCCCCTTGTCAGGTGAAGGTTATCGATTCCACTAAATGACCAATCCGAAATCACTGCTTTATGTATTATAAACTGATTTATGCATCATATCCAGCACATATCATTCGCTGAAACAACCAAATTGGGTTTCCTTTGCTTTTTATTAAAAATTTTGAATTACCAGGAAAATGTCCGATGAAACTCGCTTTTCTTTATGAGCCTTATGGCTATTTATAAGAGATAACGCTTGTTTTCGCCCCCATGTGTATTCAATATATCGTTCAAATAGGAGTTTTTAAATGAAAAATCAGGAAATGTAACAATAAACAAGCATGATAATGTTCTGCCGTCGATGTTGCGTCTGGGTTATTACTTTCAGTTCTTTGATGCTATCCAAAAATCGAAAATCTCATAATTGTAGGGAATAGGGATTCGTCATTTTTTCTAATCTATTGAAAGTATTTCACGGTAACATATTTTACAGTTGTTCCATTACATTTTGCTTCTGGGGCAGATTTCAGTAGAATTTCAGAATTCTCGTTAACGTACTGTCGACTAATTAAGACAGTTTTCCTATCTTTTTAGGGCAATCTTCTCTTAAAGCTATTACATACAAATGTCACCATTTAACTTTTATCAACATCCATTTAACATGTAACAACAAGATAGCACAATAAATTCTGAATTTGGTATTAAGCAAGTTGCAATAAAATATGAAAAAGAATATCATTTTCAGTATATAAGCAACGGGATAGGAGAAAACAGGATTGAAAATAGCTATGATATGATATGAAACGCACCAAGTTGTCCTGAGTAAAAATTGAACCCCAGATGCTGAACGAAAGCCAATAATAAGAGGCAATGGAGCTCATGGCGATTTCATGTAATTCATTTTGAATGATTATCACTTAATTGGCACAAGATCACATTCCAGACGCTCGCTTTAGGGGTTCACTCGGTAAGTGCAGGTGAATTGTTTGAAAGGAAGAGAAAACTACTCACTGAATCAAGGTTGGACAGGCTGACACAAATGTGAATTTGCTGGAACTGAGTAGGAATTGTTTAGAACGCATCAAGGGATTGTCATGTATTCTACACCCAAAATAAATGAGAAGGAAATTCTTCGGTTCGTGTCTTATCGAACGCATGAAACTTCTGAGAAATTCTGTACGAAAGGCAAGATAACCGTTGACTAAGTGACGAAATTTATGGGGTTTTTTTTCAAAAGGAGGATCGATTAAGAATGTCTGAAAGCAAAATTTCACGATGTGGATATTTTTCTTCTTCAAATATGGTCATTAGAATTGTATGTGACCTGGTTTGTCATTGTTTGTTAATATATGAAAGATTTACAGATTCTGAGAAACGAAATAAATATAATTCTACATGTACACAAAAAAGATAGTGAATTTTAATGCATAAATTGTAGCAAACGGTATATATATGTTTGATATTATCTCAGATTTCTCAAAGTCCATTGAAAAGAAAAGTTTATGCTTACTACAAATACGTGTGCGGTTAAATCGTACATATTTCGTTTTTAAGTGCACATGTGAATTTAACTTAGCATTACGGCAAACAAAAGAGAAAACTATTCTACCCGTTTCTAATACGAATTCTGTAAAAAGATTTATCAGCAATGCAATATTGCTAACCCTACAATATATTTGCTGTTACTAATCATTTTATGATTCGCCCCTTTCACTATATTTCTTCCTCGATGCACTAGTCCATAATTTTTATCACACCGTACAATTCGTAAACTACTAAATGACTAGAACAGAAACAAATTACAAGTATTCCTAGCATTGTTATATTTCTTTGAAATGTCCATATAGTTCTGACATATATCTCTTCTAAATTGGGAATAGTGGGAGCCTAGAAAACCTCATTATACTCAACTGACTTGGGTACTACTATTCTTTTCATATTGATTTAACCTCGTTGAGTTAGTGTAATTCTTTTCATAAGTCGGAGTAGGGTTGATCTATGAGGCACCGAACGAATTTTGATGCCTTTCTGATTCCAACTATTGTTGTTGGATTCAATGATGGATCGCCGCGTAGGAGGCTAGCACTACGAAAAGTTTTATTTGGGAGAAGCAAAACAAATGGAATTTTTTTTATTTTTCGTCTATATTTAGAGTTCTCGTTTTGTGTGGGTTTTTTTGGTTTTGTTTTTTTTTTGGGGGGGGGGGGGTACAGGTCAATTCTTAATAGAAGTTTTTCGTGTTTTTTGTATTTCATATCCAGGTCATGGGTAAAAGACCTAATTTTATTATTAGTTTGCCAATAAACAAAATTCCGGATAAGTACAATCCGCGGTGAAAGAATTTACAGACAACAGCTTGAAGTGATTCTTCAGTTGTTCATATTCTGTCAAAGAAGAATGTTTATCATGTGGTTTCTTTATAGTTTGATTGCGTTGGGGTTTAAATCAACATCAGACGTTTAAAATCGCGAGGAAGCAGAACTGTCTACGAGTAACTTTTCTGGATTTCTTTTACTTAGATATAGAAAGAAGTCAATGATAGGCCTTTAAGACTTAAAATGTCTATTTCAATGAGTAGAAAGTGTTCCTTTGCTTTCAGATAAAAGGCGCTTTCCCACATACTTTGTATTAAAGTACATGCAATTTTCTTCATTCAATCGCCAAAATACTATAAACGCACTTTTATCAAATCTTTGAATCACTTTGCATCGAAAGGGTCGAGTTTCTCTGTGGGCGCTTTATCGTTGTTGCTTTGGAAGTATTACTAAGATAATAATACTGATACCTGCTGGATATCCGTTGGTTTCTAGACTTAGTGTATAATTATGTTCATTGTAGGCTGCAGGTTGCAACAAAAATTTCCCCGTATCGCAACATTTCAAAATCCGACACTTCAATTAAGGAAAAAATCGAACTGATTGTCAAACATTGTTTAAATTAATGTGAGTAGAAAAACAAACCTTGTCCAAATGTTTATGAAATATTCAAGGCAAAACGACAAATTGCACAGCTACATTCCCCATATTTATCTGTGAGATCGTCTGATTTCTTGTTTCATTACGTAACGTTTATGGATTTTAAACGAGTAGTCATTTGCTAAAGTGTCCCTTTTAATTCAACCCATTCTCAGACTTGGTTTTTTAATTGATTCTGGATACTTTGCACATTGTCTCCCAACTTGACATGGGCTGGTTTTTTACCCCCATTTATCCTGATTACGATGAAAACCAGGCTGTGACGTCACAAGAGAGCCCAATATAGAAACTAAATACACCTAAGGTTTTTTGTAGACGCAATTTTGTCTGATTATAACGATACTCTTCTAAGAATATTATTACATAATTTGATAGAAGCTGCATGCTGGTCCAATAACCTTCATTCTCAAAATCAAGACCAAGTCATGTAGTTCAACTGCTACCATAAAGGAAGAAGATTTTTTGACGATTCATAAGGACATTTTTGATTGATGAACGCTCTTGTAACATTGCAAAATGTCAGAAAACAATTCTAACAGAATGGCAGTAAAGATAAGTATATGTTTCTCAGGGAAACAGTAAAGAAAATCGGAAATCCCATCAACATTGTCTCTTCCAATTAATCGATCTTGAATTGCACTAGAGGGGTTAAGAGAACTGCTTACATTGTTTAATGCACAATTTTTCATCGTTTATAATGGCACGTCCTATTGCTCTTGAACCAATATTTACACAATCATAAAGCATGCTGAACAATCCATTTCCAAACTCTCTCAAGGCAGTTTATTACAACAGATTCCGAAAGATAAATACAGCACCTTAGGGGACAGCATCATGTACATGTATGTGACAATGGGGACGATTTTGTTCCTGGAAAAAAGAACCAGGGTGAATGTATACACTGAAAAGCCGTGGTTATGAGGACCATGAAGCAGTCTTAGACTTAAGTCAAACTTTGCAAACTAACTTGTTGTCTTGTGATAGAAAACATCGTAAAATGAAATGCTCTTATGATGTGTCTCTATATGACGTTGACAATTACAAATGTTAAGCGTTATCTTACGATGTTTTTTTGATTTAATGGAGGATTGAAATTTGGACTTAATTCTAAAAATGCTTCATGATCTCGAGGCCAGAACAACATTTATGGAAAACATAACAATACTCATTATTCAATTTACAGAGGCATAATAGTATAAACTTCTGATAACTGATACAGATGTATGGTGGCATATTTCTGCCCCTTGTGTGCAAGTTATTTTTCTATCAATTATGTCGACATGCAAGATAAAATGTTGACATGCAAGATAATTATGTCAACATGCAACATAACTCTGTTGACATGCAAGAAAAATGCAATCAAGATTTATAAAAAAAAAAATCTCAAAAAATATTTGATAGAAAAATAACTTGCACACAGGAGGCAGAGATATGCCACCAAACAGATGTATATAACTGAACTGTCCAATACCAGATGGTGAACGGTTTTCTATAGTTTGTACTTAGTTAAATCTCATAGTATGCACAATAATTAAATGTTTGTCTTTTGTATTGTTCAAACGTAATCGTTCAAGCATTACTGAGTTAATTTCAAAAGTTCGTACCAAAATTTAACATTAGTCATTATTTTTGTTTTAAAAGGCGACAACATTTTAGTGCTTCCATCAGTATAATTTGTTGCAACATAACAGCTCATCTTCTGATAATTATAATGTGATTTATGGGTATCCACTCTTTACATGAGAGGAATGCATATGCATATGTCAGCAATTTATAGAGTTAACGATTTGAGAAAAGACGGCCTTGCGAATTTTTAACGCGCTTTACAGACAAATTGAATAACGCATCTTTCGCATTAACGTTGTTACACAAAATTCCACATTGTTAGCTCTATTAAGCCAACAAAAATTAATGGCAAAGAAACAAGGACTTTATCATAACAAGCAGGAAGGTAAGCCTAGCACTTGGTGAACTCGCAGCCTCCAGACTCAATTGTCTGGGTCAATTGTCTTTCCCAACGTCCCCTAGACTAATATCTGATTGTTTTCAACGCATGTCCAGTAATAGTCAGTCAATTATTGAAGTAAAAACACCGTTTACCGTCACAGCGTGAACAATCGTTGTGTCTGATTTCGAAGATGGTTGAATAAACATATTTGGAATCAATATTTGATTTTGACAAAAAGTGGACTTCAGCAGAATGTTTGTTTTTCAGATTGCACTTTCGTCGAGAAATCAATTCATTTCTGAATTCTGGGAAAAACCTTTTTTGTTGCAAATAATAAAACAAAAGTTTTATCTAGCAAGGGACTCTTCGATTTCCTAATTTACGCTGTCAAGATGACAATCCGGACAGTCGATATCCTAAAGGTTCTAAATCTTATTCGCTTCCTGTTGTCTATGATTTCATTGATTAATTCTCTTTTCAAATGTCCTAAAGCAGCCATGTATTGAAGTGCGGTGCTTGATCATACATTGCCTTGGTTAATTCAGTTTAAAAGCATTCAAGAAAAAGACAACCGTTTCGTTGGACATAGAACGCAGAGACCCTAATTCCTCAGTGCATATGCATGTAGTTATCTAGAGAATTCAACTCTTCATTTTTTATTATCATTTATCATTTTGTTTATCTAATCTTCTGAATTATACAGAATTTATAAAAAATTTTCATATCAAACCCCATAAATAACGAATAACTGTCGATGAACAAACAAACGAACTGTTGATTATGCAAATTCCAAGGTCTAATCATTCTGTTTTCATCGACTGCAAGATTCTTTTCGATTTTTAAAAGCTACTTTAATTGTCATAAATTGTGTACTTTGTTAAATCAAAATTGGTGATATTAATAAATACGTAATACAATGACATTTATATTATGCAATTTCATTGGATGACAAATCTGCACTAAAACCAAATTGACACGCCTCTCAACTCTTACATGTAGATCCGTGCAACTTCTGGGCCTATTTGCTGTTGAAACTAAAGGTGGCAAAGAGTAGAGATTTTTTTGGTCTTTACATTTTATAGACCGATTCAAATATATTGGCGATGTGACAGTTGCGCCAAGTCGAATAGATGGCGGCAGCGTGGCCTACGATATAATTTGCCTTGTTTCTGATTTAGTCAATGAATTTAAAAACAAATATAATTATGTTTTACTGTTACATATGAGATTTACAGATCTCTGGTGGAGTAATGTTGACATTGGATTCGCTTGGATCAATGCCACTCTACACCAGTGAATACAAATTAAACCATTTTCACATGTATAGATATATGTAAATTTATTCAATTCCATAGTACAATGTTTAAACTTTTCTTCAACGAATTCACCAGACGACTAAAACATCCACAGTGTAAAAGAAAATAATTCGAATCACCTAAAAAACAACCTTTTTCAGACAAAATAGAAGTCAGAAAAATTGTACTTAAAAATTATTCTTTAAAAAAAAACGGACAATATTGCAAAAGTGGTCGTGATGTGAGGTACTTTTAGTTTAAGAAATATTTTATTCAGAAATATATATACATATATACGTATAAGTATATAAATCAACATGGATTGGAAAGTAAGGTACGTACTCGTCTTTGGCTTAGATTGATAAAGATGAGCGTTTTTAGAGGAACACTGTATTTATGGTGCTTTCGCCAATCAATAGGATGTATGTTTAACCTTTGATGAATTTGCGTCTTGACTATGAAGACTTAAAAGAAAAAGTCCCAAAGAGGACTCCTTATAGTTGGGTGGATTTGTAATGTAATTATAATGAGGGACTATGGTAGCTACCACATTAAAACCATTTTAACAAAAGTTTGGAGATTTTGATTAGTAAAATTACGGTAAAACACGCTTATAACGAAGTGCCAGGGATAGGCGATTTAACTTCGATATATTTGTAATTCGTTACATCCGTGAAGTTTTAAACGGGTAATAGCGTCACGGGGAATGAAAATCACTTCGCTGTAGGCGTCAGTCATAATAAACGTGTTCGCTATAACCGTGTTTACTGTAATTAATAAAAAGGCACTGTACATATAATAATATGATGACATTTTTAGTGTAGACATATTGCGACTCTTTGAAAATAATATATTGTCTTCTAAGACAATACCCAGGATTGTATGACAGTAAAGATGCAAAGGAGTCCAAGTTAATAGATTGAGATTTATAGAAAACTATTTTTCTGAAGAATATTGCGATCGACTTTTCTAGGGCATCAGATGTTTTTTTAAATTAATTAAATAAATACCGTGTTCAATTTTTCTGTAGTTGATCTTTGCGGTAGTCTAATATCATCCACCTTTACTGTCACTTAATCTTTACTGCAAATGAATAAAATAGAGTCAACCTATCAAAGAAGCACGGGGGATAAAAGGTTCCATTGAATCGACAACATGGAAACCAGTTTGTCTTCTGCTTGTATACTGTGGCTGGTATATCAAATCAAATGTGGCATTATAAACAAAATGCCTTTGAAAGAAATGGATTCTTGAGTCTATAAAGACAATACTGGTTCGACACAAAGGAATGACACTTTATTAGAAGCTTATAAAACGCTGGGAATTCAAAGAATCTCCATGGCACCCAAGAACATCAATTAACTGAGACAACCTCATCTCCAACACTCCATCCCAAAATCTGAAGTTGGGAAATGTTTAGAGCCGTTTTAACAATAGCTTGGACTTTGGGCAGTACCTGACAAACTCCGATTTAATTAAGTCGGGGTCTTCTTAAGTAATAAGGAATCATTCTTTAAATATTATGAGGTGATATTTTTGGTCAGGGTGTGGTCAAATCTAATTAAGCCCGAAGGAATTCATTATTTGACAGCTTGTTTTGATTTAACGTCGTCAAAGAGGGATGAAGTTGCTTTCATCGGCTGTTGGACATTAAATCAAACAAAATTATTCTAGATGGAAGCTGTATCAATACAATTTATATACTAGCTATATAGTACATGTGACATGACGATGGACTCTTGACAAAGACCATTTTTTTCTCCAGACACTTCTGACATAAATCACCGGACTGACATCGGACTGTTGTCTATTTTATAAAGAATCAAAAGACGAAGAGAGGGAGGAGGTCCTCTAGGCTCTGTAGAATGAAACACGAAGAAAAAAATGGGGTACGTGCACGTGGGTGTTATATCATGTTCCAGGGGATCGCCATGCCAGCCTGTCTGACTGTCTTTGTGATGTCAGGCAACAATAGAAAAGCAGAAATACAGACGACGCAATAAAAAATTAAATCCAGATATGTTTGCTACAGCTGGAGAACCGAAAAGAGCATAGTTTATAGCAGCTAAAAATATATATTGTATATTTGTTTTAACTACAGATTTTGAATTTAAAACGTTAAGACAATTGCAACTGTTTTATTTTACACGGATTGTATAAGTCAAACAAGGAGAACACTGAAGCTGCAGGGTAATTAAGTTTGAACATTTTGATTTTTTTTTTTTACAAATACCTAGACGTACGTGTGCTCAAGCTTATCTTTTATATTTTATATCAATTTACCACTAAATACCGTATCACGTATATAGCACATTAGTAGAATTTAATAGAAAATAGAAATCAAAATTGTTTCTTTGGGTCCAGGGATTAAGTAGACAACACATCGTTAAACTCTCGAAACAGTATCTTGCTGATATAATGTGAATGCACCCTTTTTAAAATGATTGCACTAGGTTGGATACGTTTAATGAGAGAATAAAAAATAATACCAAATTATAACCAATGCTGTGCATTTATAAGGACTCGTTTGTCTCAAGGTTAAATAGACTTGCGTATTTTGCAAGGTTTACAAAGTGAAATGTGCAGTGCTGTATTGTTTCAAACTCTCTTTACCGATGTTTACAAGATATATCATTCAAATAATTGTGAATTTTCATACCCCAAATCATTGAAAGTGGGGTCATGCAAATGTAATAACACTTTAACCGTTGCATTTATTGTACCTGCTTCCGTGGAACAAATTGCCAACAGCCTTGGGAATGGTCTGAAATAGAAACAAATAAAGATATTTATATTTCTTACTTTAGAACGCCTCAATCGAAAAGTAGCAAAAACACAAAGACATTGATTAATAACGTTTGCGTTTTAAATAATTGACGTGTTAACTATGACATTGCTCACAGTGATTTAAAAATATTTTCAAAGAGTTTTATACTTTATAGAGGTTACATCCATATGACTGGGGATTTAGGGTTTTATAATACTAAGTCAGACAATAACAATCTGCATTTTCATTCAACATTTTTAACTTAAACCTTTTGAAGCAGGTTGAATTTTATAGCAGAGTAAATTTTTGAAGCAGTTAGGTCCGACTTTTAGAAGCAAATTGCACTTTTTGTTCTCCATCACAAATTTTATGCCCTGCTTTAAGAAAACTCACATTTGAGATGCATGCAGGATATAGCGTAATGCAAGTCATGTTATATCCGATACTGTATGATTTCTGGATTGGTACACATGTTAAAACGTCTGTTCCAAAGTAACTGTCCGAATCCTTGATCTGACTTGAAAACACGGCCGATGAATCTAGAATTACGAAGTACCGATCATTTTTTAAGGAATTAATTCTTTTTTTTTCAAGTCACGAAATAACAGGTTAAGAAGAGAATACAAGAAATTAATAAGAAGGTCAGGAAACTTTTTGTCATCTTTATGATTTATTTATTCGTCCTAGCTTAAAACTATACGCGATATATATAATTGCATTATTAGAGAAAAAATTTCGGGTCGTATGAAAAAAAAAACCGCTTTCCACAAAGTACTGCAGAACGAATCATTCTAATAACAAATAAAATTGTTGTTTATTATAATATTTTTGTTGTTGTTGTAGAACTGTTTTCTGGTTGTACAGAAGCTTTTACTTATATACATGTCAATACCTACTTTCAACAACTTCGAAAACTTGACAGTATATATTATGTTAAAACTGTTGATTATCATAATTACTTCACTTGTGCAGTCAAAGGAGAACATTCCCCATTAATGAACATTGCTAAATAAATCACGTAAAAAAAAAATCATAGCTCACCTGACCCGAAGGCTTCAAAAGTGATTGCAGCCGCCATTTGAATTACCTCGCCTTCTCCGTCTCTTAAAGTCCGAAATATCTGACGTTTTCCTGGCTTTTTTTAACAATATTGATAAGTTTTCTTGCCAGGAAGACAGTATAATATCAAAATCGTTACAAGGGCCAGGAAAAGGTCAAATACATGTATATAATACGTACAAGCATTTGCAGTTCCAGTTAAAGTTCGAACAAAGTGTTCGCTGTTTCACCCTTGCGAATGTTATTGTCATTTAAATTTAGACCACGTGGTTATTTTATTTGACCTTTTCAGTTTCGCAGTAAAATTGTGCCTCGTGTTTATAGTCTATTTCCTAGAATCTAGGTACTTGTGGTCAAATATAAAATCTAGACGTTTATTGATTTTAAAGGGACTTGAACACAATTTGACTTAATATTTTCATTTTTTTTTTCCATTTTCAATGTTTATACTGATAGATATAGAAGTTTGTAATGCTATGTCCAAATTTGAGAGTCAAATATCAAGTTATAAGCAAGATACAGAGTTCATAGTTCTTTGTTTTGTAAACAAAGCTCGAATATTGTCATTTTTTACATATGTGTTGTATTGGTGTTCAATAGAATACAAGTTTCAATCAAATGTATCTTTCTTTTGTTGATATTATTATTTATGAAGATATTGGGTTAGTTTAAATTGTTTTTTACATGTTATTTTGTCTAAGAAGTGGTAATTCTCTACATTACATTTTGGTAAACAACTATAAGACTCGAGCTTTGTTTACATAACAAACAATTCTTATCTCTGTATCTCGCTTGTAACTTGACTTTAACATTCAGTATTTTGGTCAATCATTTAAAATGCTCCAGTAAATCATTTTATATATAAGAAATCAAAAAAAAATGTTTGATCTCAAATCGTGTCCAAGCCCCTTTAAACTTTATCTCCATTAATTGGTGGATAAAATGAGTTCTAGAAATAAATGTGACAATAGAATTTATAGGTTTTTCAAGCTTTTGCAACAATTAACATGCTTATAGTAGCGACCCCGCCCTAAAGATTCATTTTCGATCCGCGCCTGGCCTAGTAATAGCATCAATAGTGAAACAGACTATACTATTTTATGCAGAATGTTCCTTGAAATTGGCTCAGACACCCATTCATTTTTTAAAAAGCACGATAATCTAACCAAAAACATCAAACATGACTATGATTTTATTAAGCAACCCAATATCTATATTTTCAACCACGTTTAGAGTGGTTGAACACGAACGATAACTCTGTTCTGAATACCATTCTTAAGTTTAAATAACCGCTAGATGATGAAATAAGACATATATCTTAATCTATTTTCATGTTTTAACATAAATCAAAGTAGGATATGATATGAAAAACGACCAGTACTTACGTATTTTGAGAATGTTATCCGAACACTTATACTTCCGCTCGAAATTTCACAGGAACTGAACAAATCTTGGGGAAGTCTCGTGAACTTCTGGATTTATTATATACTTAGCAATTAACGATAAAGAAAACATTCCGAACACATTTGCAGGGATGTGTTTTCTGTGCTTCACATAGTCGAATTACAATGGACAATAAATCATACTGAGAAAGAGAGACAACTCCGTTTCCTGTAGAAAAAATTTTGGGAGATTATTTGTTAATAAAATAAGTTTATTATTGTTTTTTTAATATATATCTATACCCATGTGTCATTAAATTAAGTCTTCTCGGTTTTTACCAGTATGTATACCAGTTTATAGATAATTGATGTAATTCACGAGAAGAAAATCCCGGCATCGAAGAGAAATCGTGCAAGTTTGCCCTATAAGTTTCAATATACATTTTTAAATGATTTATACATTGTAGCTCACCTGAGTAAGTTTGCAAAACATAAAGGCGCATAAGGCTTACATATTACTCATGTTTCTGTGGTACTGAGCGGATAAGAAAATAATTTGACTCCCCTAGCTGGATGGACACCGGTCCATCGCATGTTAATCCCCAGCATATGATACGTAATTATCGGACTGTCCTACATGTGATCAATATAGTTCACCTGAACCAAATGCTTCAAAGGTGATAGCAGCGGTCATTTGAATCACCTCGCCTTCTTATAGTCCGAAATATCTTACGTTTTCCTGGCCTTTT
Organism: Magallana angulata; assembly: GCF_025612915.1. Lineage (NCBI taxonomy): Eukaryota > Metazoa > Mollusca > Bivalvia > Ostreida > Ostreidae > Magallana > Magallana angulata. Next base: position 27,392,198 of record NC_069117.1, on the reverse strand, counting down.
TAACGATTTTGATATTTTACTTGCCAGGAAAACAGTAAAATACCAAAATCCTTAAAAAGGCCAGGAAACGTCAGCTGTTTCGATCGGACCACGTCTCTTCTTTTTCTTCCCATTATGGAGTAAACTCAGCTTTGAGTGTCTTGACTCCAGTGCTCGAGATTCCATGGTGAGCAGATTAAAACAACTTGTTTACACAGATAAAAGGTAAAAGTTAAAAGCGAGCTGTCTAATGGTGCAGGATAGTAGACACGCTAATGGTGTTGATGGCGTGTCTAAAGGTGTCCACAGATCTAGATGGAGAATTTCTGATTGTGGCTGGGATTTTGTTCCATGCCACAATCGTTGCTGGAATACTTGTAAACATCTATCCTGGTGCTGATCTGCCGGATGTTGTTGGCGGTGGAACCACGTGTTCTACTAATGTTAGTATGCAGTAGGTGGAGAACCGGGACCTCTACAATGTGGTGTAGTATTTTGTAGAGCATGATGGTGCGGTTCCTAGCTCTCCGGTGCTTCAGTGGTTCCCATCCTAGCTGACGTAACATGCTAGACATACTGCCTGGGTCCCTAGACGTGTAGTCCCCGGTGGCAAATCTGGCTGCTTGGCGCTGAACGTTCTCTAGCCGACTGATCAGTTGTTGTTGGTAGCGATCCCACCCAACCGATGCATATTCCAGTAGTAGACGCACAAGAGTTGTAAATGCCTGGCTTCGGATGCTCTTCGGGCAATTTCTGAGGTTGCTCTTGAGAAATCCAACTGATCGTGTGACTTTGGCCGAGGTTGCGTTGATGTGTTTACGCCAAGATAGGTCCTCGCTGATGGTGACTCCGAGGTATTTACCACTTGGGACCTCTTCCAGGGTGTGGCCAGCCATGTAGATGGTATGAAACCTTGATGGGATGGCGTTTCCTTGAAATGTGGATGGTTGTACATTTCTGGGGGTGGAAAGCTATCTGCCAATCCCTCTCCCACTTCTCGAGTGCTGATAAGTCCTGCTGGAGTTGGACTGTATCGCTGGTTGAACAAATCGTTCTGTAGACGAGGCAGTCATCCGCAAAAAGCTTTACGTTGGACTGGACAACTTCAGGGAGATCGTTGATATAGGCCAGGAATAGTAGGGGTCCCATTACTGTGCCTTTGGGAACTCCTGAGTTGACGTCTACGATGTTAGAGGACAATCCTTCGACCAGCACTCTCTGTTTTCTGTCAGTAAGGCAGCTCTCAATCCATTGTAGAGTGCAGCCTCGGATCCCATAGAAGTTCAGCTTGTGAAGCAGGCGCCGATGTGGTACCTTGTCGAAGGCTTTGGCAAAGTCAAGCAGTATGTCAATCTGGTTGTCGTTTGACAGGCTACTGGTCAGGTCTTGTACTGTGGCTATAAGCTGGGTTTCACATGATCTTTTACTACGGAATCCGTGCTGGGCTGGTGTGAGGATGGAGTTCCTTTCAAAGTGGTCCATGATGTTGGAATGGAGGATATGTTACAACATTTTGGAACAGATCGACGTTAGAGATACGGGGCGATAGTTGACTGCCGTACTCTTGTCGCCTTTCTTGAAAATTGGGATGTAGGCTATCCTCCAGTCATCTAGTACTTCGCCACCTTCTAATGACATCTGAAAGAAAAAGGTCAAAGCTGGTGTGATCTCTTCTGCTAGTTCCTTCAGAAAGCGTGCCGATATGGCATCTGGTCCTGTTGCCTTGTGTGCATTGAGGTTGCTCAAAAGCTTGTGTGCGCCACGTTGACTGGTGACTATATTGTCCATTGTTGGGAATGGACTGGGACCCTTGTCTGGGGTTTGGCTAATGTCCTCTGCAGTAAATACGGATCTAAACTGTTCATTTAGGATGTTAGCCTTGGATTGTGGGTCGGTGGTTATAAGTCCATCTGAGTTTCGTTATGGTGCCACGCCAGAGGCTTCTTGCTTCTTACTCTTTATAAATGACCAGAACTTCTTAGGGTTCTCTGAGGCACTAGGAGTTACGATGTCATCGATGTATTGTTGGTAGGCATCATGACTTAAGAGACAAGTATCTACGTTGGTCTCGCTTGTTTTCTGCGCGCCTGCTGGTTGTGTCAATCCGAGGGTTTGTTGTTCTGGATCTGGTACTCTTGTGGGGGGCATGCTTGTTGATGATGTCTAGTACAGCGTCTCTGAAGAGCCCCCAGTGGGTGTTGACAGATGTAAAAGGCCTGGCGATGAAATCTTGTACAAAGTTGGACACTTCTTGGCGCAACAACATTATGTCTGCCTTGTCCCATGAGTATATTTCCCTACTGACTGGTTTGCTTCTAAGTGGTTGTATTAATGAGTCTATTAGCACTGCCTCGTGGTCGCCTACTCCTGGGATTACTTTGCAACGTTGTACAAAAGAAGGGTTTTTTGTGAAAAACGGGTCTAGTATCTTGTCTCCCCGTGTGGGTGTGTTCACAAGGTGTTGTACTCCACAGTCACCAGGTATGTTGGTGTACTCTGCTGACATTTTGCTTGGGTAGAGATGAGAGTTGACTGACAGGGTGCCGGGCCAGTCTATATCTGGGAGGTTGAAGTCGCCAGTCAACCAAAAGTCAGATTTTGGATTATCTGATCGGACCTTGCTCATCTCTGCTACAGCCATGCGTGCGTTGTCTTCGCACGTGGTGTTTGGCGGTCGGTAGTATGGTCCAATGATAATGGACTTCTCTCTGGTTAGCTGGAGTCTAACACATAGGAGCTCATGGTCTTTGCTGGTGAATACTGGCGTGCACCACAAGTCGTTCTTGACTGCTATGAGTAACCCATCATAAGAGTCCGCTCTATCCCGTCGGAATATGTTGTATGTTAAGGGTAAAAGCTCAGCTGAGAAGATGTTGTTGTTCAGCCAAGTCTCTGTATCAAAGATGATGTCTGGTTCTGAGTTCTCGACAAGTACCTCGGTCTCCAGGACTTTGTTCTTGATGCTCTGGAAATTAAGAGATATCAATCTCAAAGTCTTCCGCTTTTGTGCCTTTGGAGGCGCTGGATCCTTAATCGGAGACGATGTGGCGCACGGGCTTCCTATAGAGGAGCACGGGCTGCATGGGGCCTCTGGGTTGGTAGTTGAGAGGCTACTGTATGAGTTGTCTTCTACTGAGATGGAGTTGTAGATCTTGCTGCTGTTAGGGGTGAAACAGGCACTGCAGATCCACACTGTATATGTATTTGCAAGATGGAAATACTCAGGGGTGGTCATGAACATGCATGAAGTGTGATACCATATGACGCACTTGTCGCAAACAACACCATGCTGACCGGTTTTAACTGCCTTGGTGCATATATACCGCAAGGATATTTTACAGAGCCAGGGTTGAGTTCCACCTGTCCACCGATGAGGAGCAATAATTTAATAAGGCTCTTTGGTTTTATTTATAGGTGAATTTTACATTGAGAGGTAAGAGGGAAGGCTCTTGAAAGCCACACGTAAATACTGATGTGAGGTTTTATGTTGGTATTTACTGTCTTCCTCATAGGATCATGAATCGTTGAATGAAATATGGCAGGTATGAAAAATATGAAAAAAGAGATCAGCAAAGATTTTTGAAGGGGGGGGGGGTGCTGGCGTACTATATCACTTCAATTTCACTCCTCATTTCCTTTTTTTCATATCAATTTTTTACATACTCCCAAAAAAGTGGGGGGGGGGGGGGGCAACTCCATGATAATTCCATTTTTTATATGTAAATTTTAAAAAATTTGCTGCTGCGAGAAAAATGGGGGGGGGGGGCCTGCCCCCCCCCCCCCCCCGATGCTACGTGTCTGTATTTATTTCTATTACAAAAATAAAAATGTATAATGTCATGCAAGTGCCTGTGCATATGCTGTTATTGTTCATACTCCAGACACCAGTTGGTCATGATATTTAATTAATTAAACATTGTTCATGTATGAAGTGCACACACTGACCCTCTTGAGTCAGTTTTATTTTTTTTTCTTCGGATTTTTAAAATCAAAATAAAGGCGCGTACACGAATGATCTAACGTTAATTAAAATTCTTATCAAAATTATGATTGAAATTAAAAAACCAAATATATAACAAATTTCAGAAACTTTTACAAATGGTAATTAAAATATTTTCTTCCGTAATTAATTAAAACAGGATTCCTTGTGTATGGTGGGGGTGTAAAATTAATTGTGATAGAGAATATCTGTGAACAAAAATATACATTGCACTTTCAAAGTGGCCTCTTGGCCTCTCAGATTTTTTTCAACAGGAATTCGTTACATGTCATAGAAATATAGGTATATTAAGAAGAAATTTTCCCAAATGCACCGTGTCTGTGCTTGGATCCGCCACATTTAACATTATGCAACCGTCACGAGTGCTTGAGTTACGACGTTGCCAAAAATAAAACTATCTGCCGGGACATTTATAATTCTTTAAACATTTTCTGTTCTATTCGATTAAACTTCCCTTTTCTCAAGATACAAAGAAGCAGGAAACATTATATTTTAATGTGTTTGGCCAAAAAATAAGATTTAAAATGAGCAAAGGGAGGTAACTTTGGTAGTAAACAAAGATGGCGACTGAGAAGATGAGACACTCGGTGTCGAGATATATTTTTGTTTTTACGTTGTTTGCTTTCTTCGAATATTCTGTAGAGACTGACAGTGAATTTTTAAGGAAAAGGTCATCGAGCTTTGCATCGGAACAAATAAAATTGAAGTATGATAGCAGGACATTTGTGATAGACTCTGAAAATTTCCAAAGTGAAAATGGTAATGCGCAAAACTTTGACCCGTCAAAGATTCTTTCTGCGAGAGGAAAAGGGCGAAATAAGAGGGACACATCGTCATCAAAGACAAATTCTCCATCCTCTGTGTCTGTAAGCTTGTTTTATAACATATTTTCAGAATTGTATGGTCTGGTAAACATGTAAACAACTGTTTAGAATCATATGGGGCCACTGGAGAAACCATGAAAATTAATAGACAGGAATCAAGCTTGATTAATAAGAACCCCAAAGTACTTGATTTGAGAAAAGAACTTTTACATTGGTATGAAAGTCACACCTTCACACATTGGCATAAGTGTTGTTAAATTAGTTTTGTTACATTTTGCATTGTGTTGTGATATATGAGATGCATGTGTCATACTATACACTTCCTGGTAGACAATGAGTTTCAAGAGCATGCTTGGGTAATGCTATCTTGGTGTGTCTGCATATTAATTGATTTCGCAACCGTTGAAGTTGAAAGCCCATGCATTAAAATACCACTCTATTTTTCCTCAATGCAAGCAAAATAACAAGATGGAACACATATTTGAATATCAGTGAGTGATTACGCATGACTATAAAAGTACATCAATCCCATCATTCTTATATTTTAAATATATTCCCTGTTTTGAAATTGTTGAAAGTGTATATGCTTATATTTTAAATTGATATAATCTCTGTATTCTAATTTTACAAAATGAACAATATTTTACAATGCGTCTTAAAAATTGTTGATATAATTTAAAAGTTGAAAATTGTGGGTTTCAAACTCTTGACCTGCAGATCAGTAGCAGCTGACACTTACTTTTATTGAACTATACTACTAGACATCAATAATGTACTGTTGTGAAAAAAAAATTATATAAGTTGCCTGTAGTTTTCAACATTATAGTGAATCAAGTAAATAAGAGGACTTTCTTGGCCTATTTTAAGACCAATTCTTTACAATTAAGTACCTGTTCTTGACTCACTTATATTTTTGCATGTTAAATTGACTGTGATGATAGCAAGGAGGAAAACTGGTATATGGTGAGAATTATTCCTAGGCCATTATAGATGGCAGTTAATGTACATAATATACTTATTAAAGTGCAGAACATTGTACTTATTTTATATATTTTTAGAATTCATTTTGATAAGTTATCCCATGATGTTGTGTATGACTGTTGCTCTGACTCATGAAGCAAACTATCACACACTTAAGTAAAATTTCATATACTGAAATATAAATAAAATATTTGAGCATGATTTACTACATGTATAAACCAACAGTAATTCCCAACAACTTTATTTTGTGATTTACCAGAAATAAACTGGTTGTCGGCAACCAATTTTTTAAATCAGCAACTAATTCTTTTAAATCAAGATATAGATCATCTGAAAAATAAAATACCAGAGACACCTTAGGACTGTAAGGAATCATTCACAACAAAAAAACTGTGAACGTCGCGAAAATTTCTCGCTGGCAAGTAAAAGTTTGATTACAGTATAGTGGAGGATTTTTTTTTCCAGGTTCAGTTGAATGACAGCCACACCCAGATGATCGTCCACTGGGCGGGGGCAGGGTCACAGGTCATCATTGCCCTGTCACGCAGTAGCCACCCCTCTAGCTCCTCCACCAGTAACCTGTTTATATCGTACGACTACGGGACCAGCTTTGAGAACATGCAGTATAAACTGACCATGCCGCACTCCATGGTGCCCATCATAAACCATTACTATAACAGTAGAGTCTACAACTCACATGTAAGTAACAGGTGGGGGGGGGAGAGAGAGAGAGAGAGAGAGAGAGAGAGAGAGAGAGAGAGAGAGAGAGAGAGAGAGAGAGAGATGAAAGAAAACATAAGAAAGGGTGCTAAAAGAGACTGTTAAAAAGAGGTAGGGGAAAGTGTAAGTGAGAATTTGTTGTACTGATCTGTTTTATAACTTTGAATCGATTATCATGGTTATTCTGAGAATTGCATTCAGAAAACCTGAGAATACAAATCACATGGTTTATATATAGATATGGGCATTGAAATAATTTTGACTATACAGTACGGTATGTCTGTACAATTTAAATACATCCCAAATGTATGCCCTTTAATTTTTTATAATAATGATGCAATTCAATCAATACAACAACAGTACAAATAAATAAGCCTTTTATATGACTTTTTGATCATGGTGAGATTAAGAAAATTGAAATATGGGCTATTTATAGTTATTTATATGCAAACTTTTCATGTACCTGTAACATGTGTAAGGAAGATTAATGATTGTCTGACATAACAATTTTTTTTTACACTTACATGTATTCATGATAAATGCACTAGAACTACATACTGTAGCAGTTTTTATGTCATTTTGCTCTATGGTTCCTTATTTGTCTTTGTCAAAAACACAGAATATATATTGGGTTAGTTGTTAAAAAAGGTACTTGAAGTACCTTCAACCAGTTTATAATATTCAAATTCATGTAAATTAAGCAAATATTTCCGCCTATTTCTGTCCTTTGCCAATTTCTACTGCATTTTCCAGGGTGTGTATATATTTGAAAATTAATATAAAGATTCTCTTGAAACTACCAGGTACTTCAACTAGCTACATCAACAAGATAATAAAAAAGTTTGCATCCTTCTTGAAGGTGCACTTAAACAGTAAAAATCTTGTATAATATACAAATACACTCAAAACAGGATATGGAAATTACTTTTACGTTTAAAATTTGATGTTATCTTATTGAATTTCAAATTTAAAAAGCAAGCAGTACGTGTTTCATTTAAACTAATGTTTTTTTAACAACAAAGCTAGATTATTGTAGGCTGCAGGAGCAGTTGATCGATCGATTTGTGGTTGTGTTAGAAAGTGCACATGGGGAAATGAGACGTTATTTATAACGTTTCGATAGAGCATTTCTTTTTGTTTATAACATTTGTAAGAGCCATAAACAAAATATCTCAAAATTGTTTATATCAAATCAATATCATTTTTAATTTTTATGAAATATTTATTATAGATTCTAGTCATTTTTATGGCTACAATTATTGATCCCCAAGAGAGAATTGTGTACGAAATATAAAAGCCGTTCGTTGTTAATGTGCATGAGTTTTCAGATGACAGATAATAGAATTATGCAAACAAATGATGACATATTGAGTTATACAATAAACATCCATATAGTCATGAGTTTACAAGAACCTACATGTATTTGGGTAAGTTGATTCAATGTACATGTACAATTGTTTTATTGACAGCACATATTTAAAAATTCTAAATTATTTCTTCGATTATAGGGGTTTACCTCCCTTTGCTCATTACGTGACTTGCAGCTATTTACAGGTGTGATTCTGTGTATGTAAACAAATAATTTAAGTCACAATAAAAATGCTATTATCAAATATGGCAAATTATAAACTTACACAATGATTAATAGTGGCAAATAATACATTTTTCTCCCTCAAAATTTCCAGTCTATATTCTAAAGTGTTTTTGTTACTTTCTAATTTGATCAAGTATTCAGGAGGAAGATAGAGAGTGAATGAGAGAGAAAGATTCTGCGGAAATTCACACGGATTTCATTTATTAAAACGTTAATACTTTTGAAATAGTTTTGAAAAGTTTACGACCAATTTAATGCTTTGCATCAGAATTATCTTGTATTTTATTGTTTTTTTATATACTTTATTGTTTTCACCTTGTGCAATTTCCACCTATAACCACCTACAACAAATGGTTGCCCCATTTTACTTTTTGTGTTTTTGGCCCAATCTGTCCCCATTTACTGCAGATGAATGTAAAACAACCAAAGGCTAATTGAAAGCACCAAGTTTCCTCTGTAACACATATAGTCATGCATGCATAGAAACATACACATGTATTTATTAAAAAAAACTGTAACAAAATACATGATTTTTACTTAGTGACCATACTTCAGTCGTAACATGTTAAAAAAGGGAGACATTTTATTCTCTTTAGCAAATGTAATGTTCAATAACATGAAATTTGAATTCTCTATAATGTGTCTGACAAGTAAAAAATGTATCTGACAAGTACTGATACTTTAAGTGAAAAATGTATCTACAAACAAGTATTGTACAGTACTCTATATACATGTACTGATATATATTTACATCTACCATGTATAATATCCTCTTTTTCTTACGGAAAAATATAGTCAATTCATAGCTCTATAGAAACAGCCAAACTGAAATTTACACGCCCCATTTATTTGTTGGTCGAAATCTACAGCGGCTGAAAGTGACAGGACTGAAATTGACACGCTCTGTTTATCGATTAGTCTGAATCTACAGCGACCTAAGTAAACTCACGGACTGCATGAAATAATCATGATGATGCCAGACTCAAAGTCTCACAAGAGACGATTTGGCTGTTTCTTTTAGCTCATTAACAGTAATTTAGTGAATTTTACTAACTTTTCATAATCAATTTATTAATTAGTTAAAGAAAGATGTTAATATAAACAATAAAATGCTTTCTTTGATGATTCATGCGGGTTATAAGGGAAGCGATCATTGCAGGAAAAATTAACATAACCCGCTAACGCGGGTTATGTATTTTTTCTGCAATGTCGCTACCTTCATATCCCAAATGAATCACCAAAGAAAGCATTTTATTGTTTAAATGTATACTCATCAGTCTGAAACTCTTTCTCATTTTCTTTCAGTATATATTTACGGATATAATACATAATTACATTTTCACCACCCTGGACTATGGGCGGACATTTTCCTCCCATAGTGTTCCGTTTACACCAACAGACCTGAAGCTGCACGCTAGTAATCCAAACCTGGTGCTGGGGATGAACAAAAATGATACAGAGAAAAAGGTACGACTGTTATTTAAATAGTCAATATAGAACTACATGTACTTTTATTAAAGTTATTCTTGTATTTTTTTGGTCAAACTCTCATCGTTTTCCATGCAATTTCATTTTAATTAGAGTTTAAAACATTTAGCAAACAGAATTTATCAGAACTGTCATAATAGAGCTCAATAACTTATTATTAAATGAAATGTATTCTGTTATTTGCATCCAATTCCTTTTGTGTAAATCAGTCTTGTTTTTTACTTTTTTTTAAAGCTTTATTTGTCTGAAGACTTTGGTTACAACTGGAGGATGGTCCAGCAGGGAGTGGTCAACGTGGAATGGTAAGTATCATTACAGTAAAAGTTGTTTAGTAAGAACAAGGATATAGCAAAATCTCAGATGTAACGAAGTTTTTTTTAGTCCCCATAAACATTCTTAACAAATCTTCGCAAAATTATAAGGTTATAACGAATTCGGATATATTAAATTTACTGATATAGCAAACTGATTTTGTGTCCCGTAGAAGGTAATAACACTGAAATTAAGCACTTTTTATTACTAATTTCTTTAAAGTTTAAAAGTTTGGACTACCATTTTTAAACATAACAGTTTGAATGAATTTATTTTCATGAAAATTTTTCAATTTACAATCCAGTTAGGAAAGGTATCTTTAGTATCAAGTACACTGCTATACTTCACTTTGAAATTGATTGGTTATTTCCCAGGGGTGAGGCTCCCTACGACAATGAGACTGTGATATACGTGGAGAGACAGGAAAGCTGGATGAACGGAGGATCGATTCTCAGCAGTAACAACTTGTTCCGAACCAGCCCCAAAATTTTACTGTACGGAGGAAAGAACTTGAAAATGGAGGGGCCGTACATGTTTGCCACTAAAACAGCGGTAGGTTTAAGTCTTTAAAATTTTGCCACAAAATTTTTTTTTGTATTTGTTATGTACAGAGATAATTAAGATAAATCAATTGAAATTCATAAATTAATTTTGATATTATTCTGTACAAAATGGTAGTTGTTAGACAGTAAATCTTTGGCAGTAAGATTTTAAATTGTCCTGTATTTGTCCATTAATAGAAAGGTATTATTAAAGTCTTAGTTTCCACATACCGGTCAATTAATGTTATTTGATTCTTTTTGTGTGAGTCAATTAATGCAAATTATCTTTCAAAATTAAAGCAATAATATATTTACAATAGTCATTTGATATCAATACATTTTTCCTGTTTGTTTACTTTCTGTCATCTTTGAATATTTGTGTAAATTAATTCAATAATTAACTTAATGATTGATTACGGTTTTCTTTGTAGAGCTTTTTGTTTGGAGGTCATGGCCCAACAAAACAACTGTGGGTTTCATACAAAAGACAACCTTTTGTTAATACTCAGTTTTCCGAAAATATACATAGAGAGGTACAGTTCATTTGTTTCATTTTCTTGTTTTTTTTTTAAAGTTTAAAGATTGGAAAACACCATTATTTAAGATATTCAAGAATTGCAAGTCTTGAGAAATAAAAATTTAGTGTAAAGGATAACCCTGAAAAATTAAGGAAAAATTAAAACCATTTCAATACTTACCTGTAATAATTTTGTTTCCAAATAATATATACCTGCATATTTTATATACAATTCAACATATAGCTTTGCAATTCACTAATGAAGGTAGATAAAATTACTACATTATCAGGCGAACTCTTTCCATGTCTCTTTTTCTCTCTCTCAGGATTATTACGTTGCTGATGCCTCAGAAGAGCAGGTCTTCCTAGTGGTCACTCACAACCTGACCACGGGGGATTCCAACCTGTACATCTCTGATGTGACCGGGTCCAAGTACTCCAAGACACTGGACAACATCGTGTATTTCAATCCAGAGGGAGCTCATAGCACCAGCTGGCTCAGGTAGGGATTCCTCCGATATGAAAAAAAGGGGCAAAAGTGCTCTTGAACTTATTGACAGATTCAAAGAGTACTCTGCTTTCATTAATGTTTGCGAGCATCCATAGATGTATTGATGGGTTTCACAGTTTTGACAGTTTTAAAGGGGAAAATATCACAGACAGCAGTTTATTATTGTTCTCAATTCTCATTATTCAGATAACTTTTGAATTGGTTCACGTGCAAGCTCTACACTGAAATATCTGAATCATGAATATTGATGAAACCATAGTATACATGAGACATATACTGCATAAATTATTGTCCATTTATGACAATTACTAAATCTTTATCACATCTTTATGGCAAAAAGCTACTTTTTGTATAGCTAAAAACGTTATTCATGCAAGGAGGATGCCATTCGTACATGTCTAAAATGATCCAAGTTGATATAGAATTTTTTAAAGTTTTAAAATTTGAGGAATATTTTTTTCCAGACATTTTGCCAAGGATGCATTCGTAGACCTAACAAAGATAAAAGGTCTGAAAGGTGTGTACATTGCCAGTCAGCTGACCAAGAACAACAGCTTCCAGAGAGATGAGCAGAGAAGTATGATTACATTTGACAAGGGCGGGGAATGGTCCCTGATCAACCCCCCAGCCTACGACATCAACGGTAACAAGACGAAGAACTGTACCTCACATTCAGTAAGTTGGACCCTTGACATACGGTCTTCCATGGATCTATTTTTTATGAATCTGTGTGTATTAATAGACTTAATTATTAAAATGCATCATTCATTGGTTTTTGTTCATAAAACTACTTCTGATAAGAGATGCAGATAATATAAGTATAAAATATAAACTGATTTTTGTATGGCTTTTAAATGAATTAGCTTCAATAATCAAGTAAAAACTCCTGAAATCATTTTTCATTCATTCTGTTGAAATTGGATTTGTGTGTAGAAATATTACAGGAACTTTTCTCTGAAGTTTTATATACAATGTGTGCTACTGGTGACTTTCAGAGGGAGAACTGCTCCTCTCTCCACCTGACTCAAGAGTTCAGTCGACTTTATCCAGGAGCCAGAAATGTCCCGATCCTGTCGAGAGAGTCTGCACCTGGTATCATCATGGCTACAGGGATCATAGGGCAAAACCTAAAGGACAGGCCTGATGTGTACGTCTCTTCTAGTGCCGGCTACCAGTGGAGACCGGTAGGTTCACAGATGTTACCCATCATATACGAATTAACATTCCCAAAAGTTGTGAAACAAATCATTCCATTCTGATTCTCAGACAGAGTAAAACAATATGGGTCATGAAAATGGAATTTGACTCTAAATTGCCGCCACAATAATCAGAGCATTCACATGAAATTGTCAAATTCATCAGATGAATTACTGTAATTAAAGCTTTTCTTGTAATACTGGATAAAATACTTAAAAGAAACAAAAATTTTGTTTGAAGGCACTGGAGGGGAGCTACTTTTATGCCATGGGTGACCACGGTGGACTATTAGTTGCAGTACCACAGTTCCAGAATACCAAAGACCTGCTGTAAGTACTATCATCAAAATATGACCTACTGTTCCTCTATCATTACTAGAGCAGCTCATGTTGTTGAGAAATATTATTTACAGTCTCCTCTGTTTTGTTGTCAACACATGTATTTGGGGATCGAGAGGATGTATATTTTAGGTCACAGATTGTCAATTGTGATTTGGGTATATTTTAAACCAGGGAATATTGACTTAATTCGCATTACAAACTACATGCACATTTTCTGTATGTCACACTCTGTTTCTTACATGTACAAATGTACAGGTAAATTACCTTTTCCCAGCTCTTTCAGATTTTGGAATTCTTTCTTGTCTATTAATCCCAATTGCATTTCAAATCTTTGTATTGGATGCTTCTGGACAGTCTCATATCTAGGTCTCTTCACAGATACCTGTCATGTAGGTCCTCCTTTCCTCAACATATGATTGTTTATTGATTCTCGTCAACTGTTCATGTTGTTTACAGGTACTCCTGGGATGAAGGAGAGACCTGGAACTCCTACACCTTCCACAACGAGACGATCCGGGTCTATGGTGTACTTACGGAGCCAGGGGAGGCAACTGCTATCTTCTCCATTTTTGGCTCTCACTTAGGATACCATAAGTGGCTCATCATTCAAGTCAACATGGATAAGGTTTTCAGTAAGTGTCGACATACTGGTGCTACATGAATGTGAAACATCCTAGTGACACAACAGATTAATTCTGTTTTTACCGTAGATGAAATCAGTGAAAATTGATCATTTTCTTACAAAATAGTTCTCAATTGAAAGAATTCAAAATTACAATAAAGATTGATACTTTAAAAAATGCTGTATAGTTATATACCCGGTACATGTATAATGAGTTTGAAACATGTTTTTCATGTTATTTAGCTTTGATTTTGAGTGTTAAGGGGGTGAATAAGGACAGGACAATTTGAAGGCAACCAGTGCTTATATTCAGTAATCAATTTTAATGGGCAAAATGAAAAGGGGAACAACCCAATTTTTGTATTTCAAGTTAAATATTTCCTTTTTTTAACTTTGACAAAGATAGAGAAATGTATAGAAGAAATATATGACACATTTATCCTTAGTTAGGTTATAGACTTGATTTATTTTGCCAATGTTAAATCAGAGATGATTTACTTAAAATGATTGAGGGTTATGGTGTTCTGTTGAACAGATTTGATTCAGTAACATATTTGTTGTGTTTGACAGGATACACCTGTAAGAAAGATGACTACAAGATGTGGTCTTTCCCTGATAATCCTCCGTTTGCGGGCTGTATCCTGGGCAAGAAGCTGGTGATTGAGAGACGTATAGCCCATGCTGCCTGCTTCAACGGCAGAAACTACGACAGAACTATTGTAGAGAAAAACTGCTCATGTACCAGAGAGGACTATGAATGGTAGGGGTCTTACTTTTTAACAAAATACTTTTTAGTTGCTACATATTTATGTAAGCATCTGCAAGACAATGATTGGTGAATTATAAATTTAAAAAAAAAAATTGTAAAAATTTCCTTTTAAAATGTTGAAATACTTGAAGTTATTAAGAAACTTGTAATACATGTATGAATACCTGTGCACCCTTCAAATTTTAGATTTTTCCCCTCATTAGAATTTTCTCATTAACACAAATGCCATTGATTTCTTTTATTGTTGTTTGTTTATTTTTTACATTCTGTAATATATCATACTATATGAAAAGTTAAAAGTATTTGTATTAATGGTTACCATATTCATCCAAATGCTCCTTTTTTAATCCAGTATTTTTTCTTTGCAGTGCATTTGGTTTCCACCTGGAGGAGAGTTTGTTCAGCTTTAACCAGAAGTGTATTGAGGACCCTGATTCAGGCATTAACATACACAAACCCCCAAGTCCCTGCCCCCCAGGCACGTTCTACCCCTACTCCCGGGGCTATCAGAAAATCCCAGGAGACACTTGTCAGTATGGAGAAGATTACCGCTACGACCCCCTCATGTATTCCTGTCCTGTAGCAGGTACACATAAACAATTTTTAATGCTCCTTTTACGGAAATACCTGAATTTGGTTTTTAAATGGAAATATATATAATGTTATAAGAGCTATCAGTAAACTTCTGTTTAACAGAATTCCACAATCTTTTAACATGCAGATTAAAGAACAAAAAGCTTATAGTTTCTCAGGCATTGCTACATTTTGTCAAATACTGCTACTTTTAATAATTTTATTGTGATATTGAAAGGGGAATAACTCAATTTTGTAATACACTGGTAATTTAAAAAAGAAGTAGCATTTCCATTTTAAAATCTTGCAGAAGCTAATTCCTGTCTTTTGAAAATTATGGCAGGAGAACGTAAAGGTCAATTTTTTGGCCTTAGTTGGGCAACTTCTTTTTATCATCTTTGTTACATGTTGGATGCTGCAGTTATGTACGTGTACCAATATCCTACAGCTGCAGTGTCCACCTCTGTGTTTAGGAATGTATACAATGTACATGTAATATATTTGTTAAACTTTGTGTTGTTGACAGAGCTGCCAGAGTTCCTGATTTATGTGGCTGGGACTCATGTACACAGGGTTATGATGGGCAGTAACAGGGATGAAATCATCTATACGAACACCGTCAACAATATTGTAGCGGCAGAATTTGACCTCAGCAGTAACTGCATGTTTGTTGGCATGGCGAGCGAAATACAGGTTGATGTTGCTTTTATACTGTAGATTTCTTTTAAATGGGAGTAACTATTCCAATTGCTGTTTTGTTGTAAATCACAAGAATATAATAATAACGCACGTCACAAAACATCTATTAACAATTGTACATGTATATTAAAATGAATTTTACATGTATTAGAATATTTGAAGTTTTTCAATCATTGATGAATTGCTTGAATCGTAAAAAAAGATTCCTAACAAAACCATACTAGTATTCTGTGTACCAATACTAAATTTCCTATGTCTAATTTGTGCAGAAAGTATGTTTTGGGGAAAATTCAACATCACCAACAACAGCCATGCCCCTGATATCTACTGGACTTAGGAGTATTGAATCTCTGGCTTTTGATTGGTCGAGCAAAAATCTGTACTGGGTTGATGCCGGGGCACGAAAGATAGAAGTGGCTCGGGAGGATGGGCGGTACCGAAAGGAACTGTTTAACTCCACCTACCTGGACCGACCCCGGGCTCTTGTTCTTGATCCCAGATTTGGGTGAGTGAAAGTCTCACCATATTCTCTCTGTCTGTGTTCTTTGAATCCATGTAAAATTTGAATATGTTGAGTAGTTACTGTACACTGTACATGTTTATTAGATTTCAGAAAATAATAGTTTATTATTATCAAACATTTTTAATTTATCCATATATATACATCAGAAACATCTATGTTCGATAACATTATAAGAATGGTAGAGAGCAGAATTTTTGAAACACAGTAAAATTTTCAATTTAGTAAAAACATTAAAACAACATGGAAACTTGAGTGAGAAAGTTTATTTAATACAGTATAAGAATATTTTGAATTCTTGTTTATAAAGTCCATATATGATTGACAAGTAAAGTCCCAAGTAACCATTGTTAAGCATTTGTAATTGCATTCGATATCAAGGAAATCATGTACATAATGTTTGATGAACTATGGTATATATTGTATTTTTAAAATGAACCCTTCAAATTGACCGCAGTCAATTGAATGTTGGTGTCTGTTGTAGGTACATGTACTGGACTGATTGGTCAGCCAGTCACCCCAGAATTGTACGAGCCTGGATGGACGGCACACACAATGAGACGATCGTCACTGGATACCGAGTACACTGGCCTAACGGGATCACCATTGACTTCCGCTCGGACAAGATCTACTGGACCGACGCCTACAAACACGGAATATACTCCGCTAACTCTGATGGGCAGCATGTACAGGTTCTGAAGAGTGGAAGCTACTACATTCCTCACCCATACAGCATAGGGGTGTTTAAGGTTGGTTTTTTGTCATTTATATCTGTATGAAATTAAGTTATTACAAAACATTCCAAGACAGCAAATATTAAGATACTGTACATGTGTAATATATTGTGTGTTAACAATATTTTTGCTTATCAAGATTTTTTAATCATAAATTTCTGTGGCCTTTTTTAATTCATAGAACAATGTGT